>NC_051435.1:30660441-30662126 GCF_001649575.2 Kryptolebias marmoratus | reverse complement strand
GACTGAAAGCATCCTGAATATGATTGTCACTGACATGAGACCTCTGTCAATGGTCGAAGATGAAGGCTTCACTTCAATGATGCACACATTATATCCAGGTTACACTCTTCCGTCACAGACACATTTCACAAAGCTAATGGAGAAAAAATATGAAGAGACTTTAAAGGAAGTAAAAACTGCAATTAACACAATCCACAGCAAACTTGCTCTCACTGCTGATGTGTGGACAAGTGTAGCTAATGAAGCCTACCTCGGGATTACCTGCCACTACATCACAGATGACTGGAACATGCAATCAATCAGCCTCACTACCTTGCCCCTGCAGGATAGACATACTGCATTTAACATTGCAGAGTGGATCGAGCAGGTTCTAGTGAGGTTTGAAATTCCTCCTTGTAAAATCATTGCTGTAGTACATGACAATGGTGCAAATATTGTGGCTGCAGCAAGAATCCTGATGGAGAAGCACAAGTGGTCCACTGTGCGTTGCACTGGTCATACCTTGCAACTTGTGATCAATGCTGCATTAAAGCATCCAAGCATTGAAAAAGCTGTCGGGGCTGCAAGATGTCTAGTTGAACATTTTAAGAAAAGTGAGCTGGCCTGCACTAAACTGAAAAAAAAAACCAACAACAAATGGCCACACCTGAGCACAGCCTTGTTCAAGACGTGAGCACTAGATGGAATACTACATTCTATATGATAAGCCGACTGCTTGAGCATAGGTGGCCTGTAACGGCAACACTGTCTGACAGCTCTGTCACACACAGAGGCAAAAGGTACCTGGATTTGAAACCAGAACAGTGGAGCCTGCTAGAAAATCTTTCAGCAGCTCTCAAACCTTTTGAATGTGTCACTGGACAAAAATACACAACAATTTCTGCCATACCTTCACTTGTGAAGGGGCTACTAAAATCCACCCAGAGTGCTGCCTTTGATTCAGCCCCACTCCAGGCTTTGCAGCTCACTGCTACAGAGCAGCTACAGGAGCGATGGAAAGGGGAAACTTCTTTCTCTGAAATAGCACCCAACACAGTGATTCTTGCAACTGCCCTTGACCCGAGGTTTAGGAGACTTAAGTTTCTTTCAGCTGCAGAAGTCCTACTTGTCCACACTAAATTGGAAACGATGGCACTTGCAGAGAAAATGGATATGGATCATGTGCAGCAGCATGACAGTTGCAGTGGCACTCCCACCGGTACTCCAGCTACTGAATCAACACCTCCTGTCAACTTGCTGGATTCACTGTTTGGTTCTGATGGTGAAGAAGACGAGGAAAAAAACAGCAAAGAGGAGGATGTTCAAATTCAAGTGAGAAACGAAATCCTTGCATACTTTGGAGAAAAGAACATTGCCAAGGAAGAAAATGCATTGCAGTGGTGGAAGACTAACACAGACAGATATCCACTGTTGGCCAGGCTAACCAAGTCCAACTTATGCATTCCTGGTACTTCAACACCGTCTGAGCGTCTGTTCTCCGCAGCAGGAAACATAGCCTCCAAAAAGAGAGCCAGCCTTAGCCAGGAACATGTTGACATGCTAACATTTTTACACTGCAATGCAAAGTTCCTTAAGAAAGAGAGTGATTGAGTGCATCACCTAGTGTGTGCACCATGTGTCATGGTTTCATGATTGAAGCTTTACTTGTTCGCAACACAAATGTTAATGTGAAAGACTCAGGGCCT
>NC_051435.1:30654959-30660254 GCF_001649575.2 Kryptolebias marmoratus | reverse complement strand
GGGGGGGGGGGGTTCCAAGACGACCGATTAATCGATTAATCAAGAAAATAATCGCCTGATTAATCGATTATTGACATTATCGTTAGTTGCAGCCCTAATTTCATGTGATCCTTGTGCTCAGTTTCTTTTTTGTTTCTTTATAAGATGTTCTTGTATAGCTTTGCTCCTTGTGTTCCCTGTGTTTTAATAAACGTAAATCCAACGTGTCGCAGCTTTGTTAGTCGCGCCCTGGTATTGCATTGTCAACATGAATAGCACCCTCTCCTAGATAAGAGCTTTGACACGCATCAAGAGTGAGTCATAGACGGATGTAGTGGAGAGGATCCGGTCATTTTTCGAAATAAATGTCGTTCAGACTCCGAAAATAAAAAAAGACTCCTCCCTTCAATCTTAAAATGAGTTTCTTCCTGCCGGCTTCTCAACTCTCCTGTCCTTATACAGATTTTTGCTTCCCTTAGCACGATCAGGCATGTTTATTAAACTGACTGAGACAGTACATGCTGTTTGGCATTTGCAAATATGGCGGTGCACAATAATGAGCGAACGAGGGGAACGGGTCCCAACGCTGCCCGCCCAAGGCGCACTTCCTCCCAGCCACTACAGCCATGAAGATCCTCCTGTGTCTCTGGGTGGTCTTTTTAAGGTTCATGGGTTTAAAAGTTTTGCTAGAACAGTTGTAAAGATGGTTGTGATGTCTAAGAGCCTCAGCCAGCTGGTTCTCAGCAGAGTAGTGGAAACAAAATGACTCCATTAAAGCTCATCAGCTTTTCCGCATAAACACACCTACAGTAACTTCTGACCAATCACACAATACTTGGCGCAAACCCCTGTGTGAAAAAGTTTGTCCAGGGCCTTGTGTCACGAAGGGGCAGACAACGCCACTTTGTAAACAAAAATTTTGCAATTTTTCAATATGCAACCACATGACTGAGAGCTGACTTTATGACTTCTCATGGAGTATTGAAAGGACTTTATAGCCCATCCAGAACCAAGCTCAGGAGAGCTATCAGAAATGCTAAGAGACAGTATCACAAGAAGATCAAAGATCACTTTTACAACTTTGACATACGTCATGTTTGTCAGGGCATCCACCTCATCCCAGAATACAAATCAAATGCTTGCTCTGACAACACAACTTTTTTCCATGTGATGACCAACCATTAATTCTATCCACTACAACTGTGCGGGCCGAACTGAGTAAAGTCCATTCCAGGAAGGCTACAGGGGAGCAAGCTGCTGTCTCCACAAATGTATTTACCCCCCTTGTAAATTTGGGTCCGTTTTACATTAAGGCCACAGCAGGGTTAACTTGTCACTGGAGCAGTCCCCACATGCCTGAAGACCTCAACCATTGTGCAGGTACCAAAGCTTGCAGCTGCAGCAAACCCTGAGTGAGTCCTCGCTAACACCCCACCACCACCCCACCCCAAACTGAGGCTGAGTTTACCTACAAGGAGGAGGTGGAGCATCTTGCTGCTTGGTGTGGAGATACCGTGACCTTTAACACCAAGAAGACCAAAGAACCGAAAGTGGACTTCAGGCAGCACAGACACACATACACACTGCTGAACATCAAGGGTTTTGAAGTGAGGTTTGTCTTCAACCTTTAGCTCTTGGGACGCTACATTACAGATTACTTTACCTGGCATAAGAACACATCCTATTTGGTGAAGAAAGCACAAATATGACTGTACTTTCTACATCCTTAAGAAATGCACAACCTTCCCCCCAAATTCTCACAAACCTTTAAAGATGCACCATCAAAAGCATCTTAATTGGTTGCATCTCTGCATATAGAAAGGCTGTGCAGCAGGTGGTGAAAACTGCCCAAAATATCATCGGTGGGCCACTCCCCTCCATCGCCAAACTAGTCAGGAGCTCAAGAAGCTTTGCAAGATTGCAAATGGCCTGCATCACACAAATCACAAGATGTTTTGCCTCCTTCCTTCTGAAAGAAGATGCAGAAGCCTCTACTTGTTAGGATTTGTGTGTGAGTCTTCCCTGAACAGAGGTTGGAGGGCGTGATCCACCGGAGGCTGCAACCACACCTGGCAGCAATTAAGCTCTGATTTCTGTAGGTTTATTAGGAGCTTTGGGACAACCATTCAGTGCCTGATGATTGCCTTACCAGGTAGAGTCAAGCCGCAGCTACTGCTTTAAACTCATTGTTGAGAATCCAAATATCTTCCTTGGTCTCACTCTCTGTGCTCTGATTTCCTCAGATCCTTTGGGTGGTTTCCTCCCCGCCAACCCAGTATCCAAGCCTGGTTCCTGCCGAGTCGCTTACCCTGGGTTGTCTTCTGTCCTCTCTATCTACCCCCAAGACACTTAAGCTGGCTCTGCTAAATGTAAGATCACTATCAGCAAAGGGACTTTTAGTTAATGACTTCATCACTGAGAACAATATTGACTTTTACTATGAAATCAAAGAAAGGCTGCAAAGGTATCACTCTTCACTAAAACATGCAAGGGAGACATTTTTTTTCGGAAATCATAAACAAAAACATCAACAACGCTTGTGCTCTGTTTGCCACAGTTGGCAGGTTGACAAACCCTTCTGTGATTTTACCACCTGAACTCCACTCTACCAGGGCCTACAATGAGTTAGCCAACTTTTTCACAGAGAAAATTACAAAAATTAGAAGGTTAATCTGCTCATCCACACCAAACCCAATCCTGATGCCACCCGATGCCATGATGCCAAACATATCAAATGCAGAGAAAATGGCTGTATTTCACCAACTCACCCATAAAAACTTAGAAGAAATTATAAATCAATTAAGCTCATCCTCCTGCTGTCTTGATATCCTTCCTACAACCTTCTTTAGGAAAGTTCTTCCTGTCATTGCATCTGACTTGATTCAAACAGTAAACTCATCTCTCTCATCAGGTGTTTTCCCGCAGGCTCTAAAAACAGCAGTTATTAAACCTCTGTTAAAAAAGAACAATCTGGATAAATTACTATTGCAGAATTATAGACCAATCTCTAACCTTCCATTCATCAGCAAAATTTAAAAAAGCTGAAAAAGCTGTATTTCAACAGTTAAAAAGCTTCTTAACAACGACCAACCGCTTTGACATCTTTCAGTCTGGTTTCCGTGCTCACCACAGCACTGAGACTGCCCTTGTCAAAGTGTTCAATGACATCCACATAAATACAGACTGTGGAAGAACCACAGTGCTGGTTCTACTGGACCTTAGCACAGCATTTGACACTGTTGACCATAATATATTATTAAAGCAACTGGAGAGCTGGGTCGGACTCTTAGACAGCACTCAGCTGCTTCAAATCCTACCTAAACAACAGGAACTTCTCTGTATCAATAGGCATCTTCTCTTCAGAGTGGACAGGAGTCACATGTAGAGTATCCCATGGTTCAATCCTGGGACCCCTTCTATTTAATATCTACATGCTCCTAATAGCCCAGATTATAACAAGTATTAACATTAGTTACCATAACTATGCAGATGATACACAGCTCTATATTACGATGTCACCAGGTGACTCTGAACTTATCCTAGCGCTAAACAGATGCTTAGAGCAAATCAATGTGTGAATGTTCTATAACTTTCTCCAGCTGAACAGAAACAAGACTGAAATTATTATCTCTGGACCTAAAGAGGAACAATCAAAAGTCAGACCGCAGCTTCAGGTATTACAGCTAAAAACTATTGATCAGGCCCCAAACCTGGGTGTAGTAATGGACTCAGACCTGAACCTTAAGGGACACATAAAACAGTTACAAAGTCGGCGTTCTACCACCTGAACAACATCTCCAGAATTAAAAAACTAATGTCACAACAAGATCTAGAAAAAATTATACACATGTTCATCTTTAGTCGTCTCCATTAGAACACTGCAACAGTGTCTTCACAGGTCTGCCAAAAAAAATCAATCAGACAGCTGCAGCTGATCCAAAATGCTGCTGCTCATGTTCTCACTAAGACCAGAAAAATAGAGCACATCACCCAGGTTTTAAAGTCCCTACAAAGGCTCCCTAAAGCTCAGAGAATAGACTTTAAAATACTTCTATTAGTTTATAAATCACTGAATGATCTAGCACCACAATACATTAAAGACTTATTATCGTCGTATCAACCCTCCAGAACACTCAGGTCTTCTGGTTCTGGTCTACTTTGTATCCCCAGAACCAGAACCAAACATGCAGAAGCAGCTTTCAGTTTCTATGCACCATCAATCAGGAACAAACTCCCGGAAAACTGCAAAACAGCCGAAACCCTAAATTCCTTTAAATCAAGGCTGAAAACTCACCTGTTTAGAGCTGCCTTTGATTAGTAGTCCGCAAACAAATTCAATTGCTCTGAACAAAATATTACCAAAATATTATTAGAACATAAGTGTTTTTTTGGATGTTGGTAATGATGTTTTTGATGACTGTAATGTAATCCTACTGATGTTTTTATTATGTAAAGCACTTTGAATGCCTTACTGCTGAAATGTGCTATACAAATAAATTTTTACTTACTTACTTACTTACCAACTCCTGGACAGTCTGTTGTGCAACGTGATGTTGGTGGATGGAGCGAGACATGATGTCCCAGATGTGCTCAATCGGATTCAGGTCTGGGGAACGAGCGGGCCACTCCATAGCTTCAATGTCTTCATCTTCCAGGAACTGCTGACACATTCCAGCCACATGAGGTCTAACATTATCCTGCATGAGGAGGAACCCAGGGCCAGCAGCACCAGCATATGGTCTCACAAGGGGTCTGAGGATCTCATCTCGGTTCCTAATGGCAGTCATGCTACCTCTGGTGAGCACATGGAGGGCTCTGCTGCCCTCCAAAGAAATGCCATCCCACACCATTACTGACCCACTGCCAAACCAATCATGCTGAAGGATGTTGCAGGCAGCAGATCGCTCTCCACGGCGCCTCCAGCCTCTGGACACTACACTGACTGAGACAGCAAACCTTGCCCCAGCTCACATTGATGTGCCATCCTACTACTGCCACCCCAAATTTTAGCTCAGTATTTGTAAAATTGGCTGAGTTTTATATATTTTTATAAATTCTAAGTTCAGCTGGTAGTGGCAGCTATCTTGAAATGTACTAAGTCCAAAGGACATACAGGTGCTGGTCATAAAATTAGAATATCATGAAAAAGTAGATTGATTTCACTAATTCCATTTAAAAAGTGAAACTTGTATATTATATTCATACATTACATACAAACTCATATATTTCAAATGTTTATTTCGTTTAATTTTGATGATTACAAATGACAACAAATGAAAATCTCAAATTCATCATATCAGAAAATTAGAATATTAC
>NC_051435.1:30650701-30653681 GCF_001649575.2 Kryptolebias marmoratus | reverse complement strand
CTTTTCACAAGATTCTAATTTTCTGATATGATGAATTTGAGATTTTCATTTGTTGTCATTTGTAATCATCAAAATTAAACGAAATAAACATTTGAAATATATGAGTTTGTATGTAATGTATGAATATAATATACAAGTTTCACTTTATAAATGGAATTACTGAAATCAATCTACTTTTTCATGATATTCTAATTTTATGACCAGCACCTGTATATGAGAGGCTCCATGGGACAAAACTTACAATTGTGCTTTCATGCCTACATATACTCCCACACAAGCACAACCATTCCCTCACATAAAGACAACCAAACCCTCTCACAAACATGACTATGATCTCTATATCTCACATAAACACCACTAAACTCTCTCACACATACCATCAAATTTAGCTTCAAATACTGTCAAACATTTTTACATCTACCATGATAAAATAAAATAGAAATATCCTTTTTAGTTCCACAGTGGGGAAATATAATTTCAAATGTCATCCTTTGACACTCCATAAAAAAAAACTTTATTTTCTCAAGGACAGTTTTTGAAAAGCCAAAATATTATCTTTTCAAAATAGTTGATAATCAAACTAGTTAATAAAAATGTAAAATCGAATAAAATTGATTTTTTTGGACTGTATATCTTTATTTTAAATGTTAAATGTATTACTTAAAATGTTAGAAACATATATTTCCATGTGTTCAGATTTTTATTTTTAAATACTCCTTTTTATTCTATTTTAAAAATCTTTGTACTTCTTTTAGTTTTTATTTTTTTGGTAAACTGTTTTCACACGAAAGGCTGAAGGACTAAATTTAATCCATTATTCCTTGTACCATGTTTGACATTTCCTGAAAATTTTATGAAAGTCTGTTTATAATTTTTTAGGTAATCTTGTGCATAGACAGATAAACAAACAAACAGACACTACCAAATTCATAACCTCCTTGGCAGAGGTAAAAAAGAATGGAGCAGGTCTGCTTCACCACTCTTATTAGAAGGAATTTCCCTGGTAAATAAACCCACAGACATTGTGTACAAACTTGGCTGGCTACTTTGTCCACCGGAGTGAAACTCAGCAGACATGCACTTGTCAGCTCATGATCTGTTAACTAGCGTGCAGCAAAACCACCACCAGCTTATTTTCAAGTCAAAACAAAGATAATGAAACAGACCTCTGGATCTCCTGGCCAAGTTTAAGAGACACTCCAAGTTAAAGGAAGGAAGGTGCTTCATTCTGCTGTTAGCTGTTAGCTCAGAGAGACTCAGACCTGCAGTCTGTGGTGGTGAGATTAAAACACATTGGTTGTTTTATATGTTAATGTACCATTAAGGTACACCAACAGGGGGACTGTTGGATATGTCCTAAAACAAAGGTAAATACTAAAGAGGTATAGAGGAAAACCAGTTGCTCAACTGCCTTTATTGGCTATATCAAACCCATGCCATATCGTGAATAGTTTATTATTGCTTAACGCTCACAGATTAAATTACACTACACCCAAATGAAATACTTGCTTGAAACAGTTAAACCCATTTCTGGCTACAGCCCTCTGGAATGGGCGGAGCCTAGAAATGATATGCGTGGACACTTCCTTGGTTTGGGGCTTCTGCTTCCAGCTTCATCCTTAAGATGTTGTCTATGGAAGTCCCAGCGGTGGTTCTTGTATTAATTATCTACCTTATTAGAATAAATAGATAAACCTTAGTTATTTTGTAGTGTCATCCTTTAAATGGTAAATTGTCTGTTGTCCCTCCTCTGGGGTAAAAGGACCGGAAGTGAACCGAGGATGCTCCTTCGGCTTCAAAGTGAAAAAAATGTATCCCTGAACAAACTTCGATTTGTGGTTAAACTTGAAAAGGAAAACACCAACATTTCATCAGCATCTAAATGTGTTAGACTGAGTGACTTTAAAATGACAGAGGAACTTTTAAATCTCTGAAAATTGACAATCTGTTTGTTTACAATCTTGCAGCATTGGGTATAACTTTGATGATATATAAAAGTGAACAGACAAAGCTTCTTACTGACAATTTAACCTGAAACTGAACTCATTCCTTCCTCTGAAGCAGCAGGGGATGAGTTCAATCTCTGTTACCATGGTAATTTAAGCAGGCTGTTTAACCTCACTTTGTAGTCCATTCTTTTGATAATCCACTGACCAGGCATCAGAATCTCATGACACCTGAACTTCTTTACAATGAAATTATGACATATATTCCTACTCTGATACATATGTTCATATTTCCACTGTTTTAAAAATCATGTTTATATATTTTTATTTTTCCTAGAGCATGTCTCACTCTAACCACAAGAATTGAAGTGTGTGATCAAAATCCAGACAAGAGCAGATAATTTAGGAGTTTTTCTACCAGCTGCTTTGTGGTTTGTTCAACAGGTTTTGTTCTTGAACAAGTTGAGCACCATGGGATGGTCTGAACTGAATTGACAATTTATTATCTCTAAGTGTTTTAAATATAATGTGTAGACATGTTCCCCTCCCTGGGCTGCCACCTTACCGTGGTGGAGGGGTTTGAGTGTCCCATTGAACCTAGGAGCCATGCTGTCAGGGGCTTCATGCCCCTAGTAGGGTCACCCAAGGCAGACAGGTCCTAGGGGAGGGATCAGACAAAGTGCAGCCCAAGGACCCCTTATGATGAATAAAAATTTGGGATCTAGTTTTCCCACGCACCTGGTGGTCGGGCTTTCGCCCATGGAGCCCAGCCGGGCACAGCCCGAAGAGGTGACATGGGTCCCCCTTCCCATGGGCTCACCACCTATAGGAGGGGCCAAAGGGGTCGGGTGCATTGTGGGATGGGTAGTGGCCGAAGGTGGGGACCTTGGCGGTCTGATCCTCAGCTACAGAAGCTGGCTCTAGGGACGTGGAATGTCACCTCTCTGGTGGGGAAGGAGCCTGAGCTGGTGTGTGAGGTTGAGAGGTTCCGGCTAGAAATAGTCGGGCTCACCTCAACGCACGGCTCTGGCTCT
>NC_051435.1:30625978-30650365 GCF_001649575.2 Kryptolebias marmoratus | reverse complement strand
TGGCAGAGTCTCCTGTTAGGCGGAGCTTTAACTCCCACCTCCGGGAGAACTTCGAACATGTTCCGGGGGAGGCGGGGGACATTGAGTCCGAGTGGGCCATGTTNCCATGCCTCCATTGTTGAGGCGGCTTATCGGAGCTGTGGCCACAAGGTGGTTGGTGCCTGTCATGGCGGCAACCCTCAAACCCGCTGGTGGACACCGGCGGTGAGGGATGCCGTCAGGCTGAAGAAGGAGTCCTATCAGGCCTTCTTGGTCTGTGGGACTCCAGAAGCAGCTGACGGGTACCGGCAGTCCAAGCGGCATGCGGCTCTGATAGTTGCTGAGGCAAAAACTCGGGCATGGGAGGAGTTAGGAGAGGCCATTGAGAAAGACTTCCGTACAGCTTCGAGGCAATTCTGGTCCACCATACGGCATCTCAGGAGGGGTTGGACACTCTTCCACTCTGGAGTTGGCTAAGCCCAGTGGTAGGTGACCGTACGCTGGCTGATCGCCGGCCGACCATGATTTAGTTAAAAAAATTATTAAAGTTGACTGAAAGTTGAAAATATGGCTATTTATTAAGTGATATTGTATTTGTGCCAAATATTTACACAACTACAATTTTACAAAAATGCACTATTGAAATACTTATTTAAACAAAAATACAATTAAAATAAATACTAATTGACTGCACCTAATTTAAATCCTAATTTAAGTCACATTAACAAATAAAATAAATTAACATAAATGAAAAAGTGCAAACAAAGCACCAACATACGTCTCACTTCCAGGCCAATGAATAACAACAGAGAACTCTGAAAAACAGACAGATGCTGTACTGTACTGTGCATATATAACGCTGAATTTAATAGATGGCTTGCAAATGGTAAATGGCTTGCACTTATATAGCGCTTTATCTTGTCCAAGGACCCCAAAGCGCTTTACACTACAATCATTCACCCATTCATCCACACATTCACACACTGATGGTGGTAAGCTACATTGTAGTCACAGCTGCCCTGCGGCGGGCTGACAGAAGTGAGGCCGCCATCACACCGGCGCCACCGAGCCCTCTGACCACCACCAGTAGGCAGGGCGGGTGAAGTGTCTTGCCCAAGGACACAACGGCTGAGACAGCCGGAGTGGGGCTCGAACCAGCAACCCTCCAATTACAGGACAAACCCCTACCTACTGAGCCACTGCCGCCCACATAATAGCATCATTTTACTGTTAAACATGGATAATATTTTCACTAAGCATAAAACATGCTTACCATATTCGAATTTCAGCTCAACTAACCATTTTTGGTTAAACCTGCTCACTCCATGTTTATTACTGTATAAAAAATGACGTATTTATGATACACAAGCGCAGCTTAGCCTGCCACCAGGCTAAAAAAATGCTGGGGGAAACCCTGGCTTTTTATTTACAGCTGTCTTTAAGACACTTTTGTTCCCTTAAGCAGGAGGAGGAAAGACCCACTCCTGCTTAAGTAACTAACTTTTACTCAGTACATTTTAATGACTTACTTTTAACCTTAACTAGAGTAGCATAACCCATAAGATGTCAAGGAGTCAGTTCAGGGTCACAGGATTGCAAGACATTTGTTTTCACACACCTTCCATACTCTACGAGACACTCAGCTCAGAACTCCCAGGAAGCTCTTCCCTCCTCCTACAGCGTTAGAGGCCAGCCGGCTTCTTAACACTCCTGTCTTTGTACTAATTTCTACTTCCCTTACCTCGACTAGACGTGTTTATTAAACACACTGAGACAGTACACACCATTTTGTGTTTGCATATTTGATGGTTCACAATAATAAGTGAACAAAGGGAACGTGCCCCTACTCTGCCTAGCCGAGGTGCCCTTCCTCACAACCACTACATACACAAAGAGCCTCCTGTGTCTCCACATGGTCTTTTTAAGTTCATACATAGGTTTATAAGTTTTGCTGGAATAGTTGTAAAGACAGCTGTATATTCTAACAGCCTCAGCCAGCTGCTTCTCAGCAGAGCAGTAGAAACAAAATGACTCCAATAAAGCTCACCGGCATTTCTGCATAATCACGCCCACAACAACTTCTGAACAATCACATTATACTTGGCCTAAACCCCTGAGTGAAAAAGTTCGGTACAAGCTGCTACAAGAACAAAATCATGCAATTTTCATCACCTAACTCCATGAATGAGAGATAATTTTGTGACTCCTCATGGAGTAGGCAAACAGCTTCACTTTACTTGTACTTCAGTAAAATTTTAACAGAGTAATAGTACTTTTACTTGAGTGTGTTATTTCAGTACTCTTTCCACCTCTGTTGGTAACTTTGGTTTTTACTGTGGGAACATGTTGTTGGCTTCTAGAGTGTGGTGAGAGTGCAGGAGAGAGAGCGTCTCAGAGATGCAGAAAATAGCAGGAAAAACGTGTTTGTGGGTCGTCATCCTGTGTGAAGGCCACCCAAACAATAAAATGAAAAGACAGGCTGAACTGTTGTCAGACTCCCTCTTAAATCAAGTTGGACTTGAAGGACATGTCTAATAGCAGCTTGGACTAAAAGTAGATGGACTAGATGTGCTCTGAAAAACTCAGGGTGCACAACAGCTTTTTCAGTTTTTAGTTTGATTTGCACATTTACTTACAGGTTAAAATTCTGGAATAAATAATTGAAACCAGTGAACTAAAGTGAAAAATTGTTCTAAATGAAAAACAACAAATGGTTATTAACCAAGGCTATGTTTATACTGCAGGTCTTAATACTCAATTCCAATTTTTCCAATTTTTACTCAAATTCAAATTATTTATGTGGTCGTTCACAATACATTCTAAATGTGATTTCTATCAAACTCCAGTGTGAAGAGTCTCCAGTTCCTGATTTGAATCCTAATTTAAGTCACATTTACAAATAAATTAAATTAACATAAACCGCCAACACACGTCTCACTTCCAGGCCAATGAATAACAACAGAGAACTCTGAAAAACAGACAGATGCTGTACTGTACTGTTTGTGGCACAGGCTGCATGTTGGATCTCTACATGTAACAATAAAACAAAGCATATCTAATGCTAAATTTAATAGCATAATTTTACTGTTAAACAAAGGCAAATTAGCACACCTCATATTAATATTTTAACTAAGTACAAAACATGCTTACCATATTCGGTCTTGTAAAGCCACCTGCTGAATTTCAGCTCAACTAACCATTTTTGGTTAAACTTGCTCCTTCGATGTTAATTGCTGTGGTTTGTATTTTTACACATTTTTAAAATTAAAAATAACAGAAATTAAAAAAGTTTGTTCTAAAGCCACCCCAGCCTCCCTAAAATGTGAACATCCCATTGAACAGTAATTTTTATGGTTTGTGAGCATTTTCAGCATGTTAAGCAGCTTTTCAGGCTCATAAAAGACCCCTGGTGGAAGACTAATAACCACAGTCAGTTTTGGCCATATCCACTTTTTTTCTATTTTGTCCCCTCTCCTCAGATTGATATAGAATGATGGCAGCGATTAGCCCAGCTGGATGGTTTGCTGGCTTGGTTTTCCCAGGTCATGACTCCCACTCTGCTCCCTTCATCCTCATTCCAGTGACTGAGCAGTGAGATTGTCAGGGAAGCTCAGGCTCAGATCCATATATTCCCAGGGCTCTCTTCTGCTCAATCACTTTGAAATACCTCCACACGGCTTCTTCTTCTTCTGCTTCTTCCTCTTCTTCTTCTTCTGGTGTTTACTGGCAGCTTGCAAATAACTTTTTAAATTAACATAAATGAAAAAGTGCAAACAAAGCACCAACACACGTCTCACTTCCAGGCCAATGAATAACAACAGAGAACTCTGAAAAACAGAGATGCTGTACTGTACTGTGCTTTTTGTGGCACAGGCTGCATGTTGGATCACTACATGTAACAAAATAAAACATATCTAATGCTG
Organism: Kryptolebias marmoratus; assembly: GCF_001649575.2. NCBI lineage: Eukaryota > Metazoa > Chordata > Actinopteri > Cyprinodontiformes > Rivulidae > Kryptolebias > Kryptolebias marmoratus. The sequence continues at coordinate 30,646,463 of NC_051435.1, read as the reverse complement.
AATTTAATAGCATCATTTTCCTGGTAAACATGAACAAATTAGCACGCATCATATTAATATTTTTCTAAGTACAAAACATGCTTACCATATTTGGTCTTGTAAAGCTACTGAATTTCGGCTCAACTAACCATTTTTGGTTAAACCTGCTTGATCTGTGTTTATTGCTGCGGCTCTGACAATATGCTAACTCCAGCAGGAGCTGAAGGAGGCTCTGTCTCAGGGCTCATTAGAGTTCATTAGAGGGCTCTGTGAACAGCGCGTGGACCAGGCAAACCAGCTCCGCTAGAGCAGCGAAATCGTCCATTTTGAACAGAGCGCGGCATGAACGGTCTGCCTCAAGTTACAAAAGGTGCATGACGTGACACCACGCGGGACCTTCGCGCAGGGGCAGAGACAGCGCGATTGCATCACTGTTGGTACGCGCACCCTCACGCTGTGAGGTAGATAAAAGCAGCGGTTTTGGGGGTGTGGGTGGAAAAAAACGTGTATAAAAATGACGTATTTATAATAAACAAGCGGTGCTTAGCCTGGCAGGCCACCAGGCTTATAATACACTGGGGGAAACCCTGAGAAGCTGTTTATTAGACGTATTTTTCTTACAATTCTTATTTCTTCTTCAGCCAGTGTTTTGATGTCTTTTCCCTTGTTTCTTACTGATACAGAGAAACTGACTCTGGATCAGTTTAACTGAGTTTCAGTTATTTTAAGTAGTAACTGACTGAAAAAAAAAATGGACCAGACATCAATGTAAACTCCAGAAATTTGCAGTGTGAATGCTGAGTATTGACTAATTTTGTTAAAAGGTGCTGAAGAAGCTAAAGCTTATTTGAAATTCTTCAGTCACTAAACTGTTAATAATAGTGGAGTTTGAACAGTTGACATTTTAGTACAAAATAGTTTAAAGATGTGATATTTTCTGAAAAAGCTGTAAAAGTTGAATTTTAGCTGAACAATACGTAATTGTTTGTTGAAAATTTAAAGAAAGAAGCACAGACAACCAAAACAAAAAAGAACAAGTAGAAGAAGAAATAAGATGTAGCAGAAAAAATACATCAAAAGATGTTTTGAAGTAGCGAGAAGAAGGAGAGTGTAAAAGACAAAAAGTATAAAAATAAAGAGACACAGGATGCATAGAAAGAAGACAAAAACAGACAAAAATGACATAAGGACGCATAAGGCAATATAAAAAGACCAAAGGCATGTATAAGGACATATAAAACAGCAGCGTTATAGAAGAAACTAAGGGACCTCTTGGCAGACAGAGCATATGCAGTGGATGATTTTCAGCACCAAACCTAATTTGGTGTTTTATTATCTATAAATCGGCTTATAGCCATTTTTGTGTTTGCCACGGTAGTTGTGGTGGCCATCTTGCTTGAAGTTGACACTAAAAGATAATCAGTTTTAAATGTACACACAGTTACTACTTTCTAAAAATGTCAATAAAAATTTGTTTCTTGCTTTTTTTACACACTGAGCACCATGAGTTTGTTTTGACTGCAGTGATGAGAAAACTCCTTTAGGCACAATTTACACATGACTGTGTTCTTCTTTGCGCTACTGTTAGAATTGTTTTTTTGTCTCACATTTCCACTAACCACAGGGCTCGAGTGTGAACAGCAGTGTGTGCACTTGTCAAATGTGGGACATTTGGATGTCCTGTTCTCCCATTATGAGGGAGTTGGGATAGGGAGTGGTGAGGGAGAGTTCTGGGACTGTCCCGCCCAAATCTGGATGGTGGTTGGCAGGTCACTAGCTAAAATCCAAAAGTAGTGAAACTTTCACAAAAAGCAAGGCAGAATTGGTCTTCGTAAGACTAGCATAAGTAAAATTAACAATAGCATGTGTAGAAATAGTCGAATTTGCATTATCAAAGCAGAATTTGCATTAGCAAGGAGAATACAACTAATAACCAGGGTAAAATTAGTATTGGCAGGACGTAATTAGCACTAGCAGGGTAGATTTAGCTTTTTGAAGGCAGAATTAGCTAAACCAGGGCAGAATTAACACTAACAGGGTCAAATGCTAACAAAAAGCAGGGTACAATTAGCACTGGCAGGGCAGAAATAGCATTAGCAGAGAAACATTCCTAGCACAATGCCTGTTAGGATTGGCAGGGCAGTATTAAAAAGAACAGGACAGAATTAGCATTAGCAGTGTGCAAATTCAAATGAGTAGGGCTGAATGAGCTGAACATTTTGAAATATTAATTGTTCAAATAGCACAAAAAATGCTGAAGTCACTTCCTAAAAAAATTTGAATTAGCAGGGCAGAATTTGAATTAGCAATAGTAATTATAGCATTAAAATGCTATAATTGAAAGCAAAATGCAAAAGAGATGAAAAGGGCTCCATTCATTTTCTATGAGAACAAAAACAGCCAAAAAAGCTGAATATTTCAAAAAGTATAAATTGCACGAGACCAAACGGGCTGAATGAGCTGAACATTTTGAGATATGAATTGTTCAAATAGCAGCACAAAAAATGCTTAAGCTACTTCCTAAAAAAACATATGGAATGTATGCTGTTGCATGTATTGACCATAAGACACGTGCATTTCATGAAGTGCACACTTTTTATGTCTCACGCTAAAACACAAACATACACACATGCCCTTTTTTTTGCAGAGAAACCAATGTGCAGTGCAATTTTTCCTGCACAAGCTGGAGTACAATGGGGCACGGCTGCAGAGCTGCCAACTTAGCGACTGTGTCTCTATATTTAGTTGGTTTTCAGACCCTCTAGCCAACAAAGCGACTAGCGACTTTATTCTGTGTTATTGGAGACTTTGGTGACCAAAATCACCAATCATTCTGCAGTTACTGTCCTCAGCGTGCAGCGAGTGCTGCCTGGAGCTTCTCCCACTTTCCAAGTACTGACAGCTGCTCAGTCTCACAGCAGCCTCGTGCAGCGAACCCCGAAAGGAGACCCACTTCACTCCGTGTCCACATTGCAAATGAGGTCCCTCACACCAGGTTAATACACCAAAATATAATCTTACTATTTTGGCTTTATTGGTTTACTTTCTTCAGAGGTGAATGGTATGCACCAATTTCAATGGCTATACACCATTTTCAGACTTGTTCTTGTCCTTTCCCACTCTGATACTGGTGGAGAGAGTTTTCTGTCTATGGTCGGCATTAACAAGACTAAAAGCGGGAACAGCTTGGCACTGGGTGGCACCTTATTATCAATAATGACTGTACAACTGGCTGGACTTGAGCCCAAATGTTTTAAATGGGAGCCCCCTACATTTGTGACTAAAAAAGAAAAATCTGCTAAAACACATACAACACCATTCATAAACATGTAAAAGATGCATACACACACTAACTTGTGTTGTTTGAGTGTCTAAATTGAGAATCTGTTCTTCTTATAAAAAATATTAAATAAATAAGGAAAATAATTAAATTAGTCTGTACTTGTTGATTCATCACTCAAAACAGTGATTGTGCTGGTTCGAAATCTGTCCAAGCTCTGATCAAAGCTTGAAAAAAGCTTGAAATCCTTTGTTTCTTAAAACAAAGGATTAAAACAAGGATCCAGATAACAGAACCAAACTCAGAAGCTTTCCAGTACTCAAGTACTCAGCAGTGTTTGATTATCATGCTTTCATTCATGTTATATTGTTACATTGTTACATTCCAGGATTAAAGGACTAATGTCCCAGCAAGATCTAGAGAAACTCATCCACACATTTATCTTTAGTTGCAATGATTGCTGCAACAGTGTTTTCACAGGTCTGCCTAAAAAGTCAATCAGACAGCTGCAGCTGATCCAGAACGCTGCTGCTCGTGTTCTCACTAAGACCAGGAAGATAGAGCACATCACCCCAGTTCTAAACTCCTTACACTGGCTCCATGTATCTCAGAGAAATCACTGAATGGCTCAGCACCACAATAGGTTAAAGATCTGCTGTTGTTGTATCAACCTTCCAGACCACTCAGGTCTTCTTGTTCTGGTCTACTCTGCATTCCCAGAACCAGAACCAAACATGGAGAAGCAGCATTCAGCTTCTATGCACCACAAATCTGGAACAAACTTCCAGAAAACTGCAAAACAGCTGAAACACTGAGTTCCTTTAAATCAAGGCTAAAAACTCACCTGTTTAGAGTTGCTTTTGAATCATAATAAATGGAACATTGACCAACATATTTGATGTGTACTGATGATTCTGATGATGACACTCAACAAAATGTGACATTTGCTCCTGGTTTAGGGTTAGGGTTGGTGACTGTATGTTGTTGTTTTTGTATGTTGTTTTTATGACTTTTTATTTTTGTGTTTTTATCATGTAAAGCACTTTGATCTGCCTTGTTGCTGAAATGTGCTATACAAATAAGCTGGACTGACTTGACTTACATTTCCCAACTCTCACGTAATTCACCCAGTATCAAAACTTTATTAGCACAGTGAAATGTTTTCATTAAGGTAACCAAGGAACTCTAAATGTTTGAGCTAAATACAGTTACATCAAGGGGTTCTTATCTCAGCAGTAAGAAATGAGACTGAGCTGGAAGCAACACAAAGAAAAAAAATAAACTCACACAAAATGATTGTTGATTTCACACAACATTCTTCAGCAGACTCCAGAGGATTGGGAAATCTGGGTGAGAGACAGACAGAACAAAAGCGAGACAGACAGAAAGTGATAGAATGTGCAACACCATTCACACACAGTTAGAGATTAAGTATTCCCAATAAAGTACTTTCCCATTCCATAGGCTATGTCTGGCTAAAACTACTATAGGAAAACAAACTGTGGGATTTACAGAGCCTATGAAAAGTATGGATGTTTAATGCTTTTATTGCTCTCATAAATCAATCATGGTTAATTTAAAACCTTCAATATCAAAGTGAAATCAACATTTTTCAGTGTAATACCAATTAAATAAAAACATACAAAGTAAAATAAGTGACTGCATAAATATTCACCCCCTCTATGGTGTCCTAATTCAACTCAGAGAAAAGATTATTGAAAAGTAAAACTTAGGGGACGAGTACAAAAGGATTTCCAAGGCCCTAAATATCCCCAGGAGTTCTGTTAAACCTATCAGCAAGAAATGGAAGGAATATGGGACATGTGTAAATCTACTAAGAGCAGGCTGTCCTCACAAAGTGACCACGAAGAAGGAGAACAGTGAGAGAGGCATCCAAGACACCTGTGAGCACTCGGAAGGAGTCTGAAGGAGAACCTGGTCAACAACTGTTGACCAAATTCTTCATTAGTCTAAGCTTTATAGTAGAGGCCAAGAGAAAGACAGTGTTGAAGAAAACTCAGATTAAATCTCTACTAGAGTTTGCCAAACAGTATGTGGAACACTTTATGGTCAAGTACTCTTCTGCAGCCAACCCTAGTTTGCATGTACAGTCTACAGGTACAACAAGAAGAAAAAGTCAGTAAAGGTGAATGCTAGATCAAGAACCATATCCAGTTTGTGAGCTGATGATGAAATAAAACTTCTACTTTGTGTCTCATTAAATTACAAGAGCACTTTGTGGAGGATAGTAAGTGTTGACAGGGAGCTGTGTCAGTCCAAATATGTGGTGTAGCAACTTTTTATTATTTCAAACTTTATTTTAATCTGCAAATAACACAATAAAAACACAGTATGTGAAAACAAACAATAACAAAATTAAGAGAAAACAAAATAAAAGAAATTAGACAAATACCAAATGTACTGATAGGCAAAGTCTAAAATAAATAAGTATTACAAGCACTTTGTAAAACAAGAAAGGCTGCAGGTGCAGCTTATAGGAGCCCACCCCTCTCACATGTTTATTACCTAAAATAAATCTATAATTAAAAAAATAGACTGATTTAAATGTCCAAAATAAAAAGAATAACATAACAATAGAAAACAAGTTAGCATACATCAAAGAGAAGCTCAACCCAAAATAAATGAGTAAATACCTCAGTAAACGACTTCCCCAATCTTCACAACAGAAATCAGCCAACAATGTAACCCATAATACACCTAAACTTAAACCCAAATACTTATTTCTTAGTTTTCAACTCATCACTTCAATCATTGCGTAATTTAACTGAAAAACATCTGTATTTAACATTAGCTCTGCTTGGACAATTTTTAAATATAATTAACCCTTGTTAATTACTGAACCCTCGTTCTTGTCTTAATTTAAAAAAAAAAGATTGAATAGAACAAAGAAGGCCATTACTTGCAACAGGATATGCAAGCTTGTCTTTTGTCTAAGTTCTGTTTGAGGACAATATTGAGTAAACAACAACAAAAATGTATCTAAAAATGCACTATATGAATCATTAATATCACCAACATAAACTTCTTGCCAATAATGAGTTGATTTCAGGCCCAGTATCTGGTGAGGAACAGCTGGAGGGAAGAGTTTTCCTCACGATGGTTAAACCATGTTTAACCCTCCTGAAGCCCAAAAAAGTGAGAGATAGAGAGATAGAGAAGCACTTGTAACTTTGGATCAATTTGACCCAAAGGCCAAAGGAAGGTTAATCTGCTATACTAAATATTTAAATAATGTAATATTATTTCATAGTTAATATCTAATTTTTTTATACACAATTGTTGAACTTTTAAAACTGCTTTTGTTTCCCACCTTTTATACATGTATACTTTATGTAAATTTTAAATCTTTTTGTGCAAAGTTTGTTATTGTATTGTTGACAAATTAACAAAGCGATAAAAGTCTTTTTGGCTTTAGATTATTCAAAGTAAACCAAAGGGTTATTTGCTCTGTTCTGAAGGCAATATTAATGTTAATCAGCCTTATATTTTCATTGACGTAAAACGGTGTACAAGGGGTTTACTGCATATAAAAAACTAGCATTTGTAGCACAAACAGAAGCTGTCATTGTTAATGCAGGTGTCATATTTGGGGTCATAGATTAGGGTAGAAGTGGGTCTATGACATCATAGTTTTCAAAAGCTTAGGCTTACTTTAGGCTGTCCACACAAAACCACAATAGTGACATTTCAAAATTTGTTTTACTCAGGAACACAGTTTTTGAAAATGTACATTAGGGGGTTCTAAAATGCAGTTTCCGTGTTGACGCAAGTCTAAAACATCACAAAAAACAAAAAATGTTCCTGTGTGGTCAGGGCCAAAAAGATAAAATTCTTTTCTTGCAGTCTCCCACCAAAAGCATGTTTTAGTCTTTGTCCCAGTGCTTCACATGCCTGAAGGATTTCTTGACAACTGTTAGCTTTCATTTGTCCCAATAACGACACAGATGAACAGAAAGTGCTTAGACAAACAAATCAAATAAAAGCAACCAGAATGATACACTTGTAATAAGTTCTTAGAGTATAATCTGTAGTTTTCAGAGCCTCATCAGACCAACCTCTAAAGCTGAAGGCAGTAATAGGTTGGAGAGCTGCTGGCCAACAAAGTGAAAAACACTGTAGTTCAAAGGGTCAGATAAGAACAGCACTGATAAGCATGGCAGTGTGTGCCTGAAAAGACCCAGCAAATATTTAGACAGAAGGCAAATCAAACATTCAAAGACAAGCAGCAGGAACCAAGAAAGTCTCTCAAAGGGGTGTGATATTCAAAAAGAAACGTCGTACTTAAAGTATATTTCCAAATAAATAATGATGCAGCCTGACCATTTTTCAGCTCTGTTCAACTTCAAAAGGTCTCCCCCCACCAACACCACACACACACACACACACACACACACACACACACACACACACACACACACACTGTAGCTAAAAATAGTATCAGTTGCAGGTGTTTAAAAGTGAATCAGTTTTTGATGAATATTCAGGGATTGCATTCTGAGAGTTTTATTGAAATCTATCCACTGGTTTCTTAGTAATTCTGCTAACAGACAAACAAGGTTGCCACAAAAAGTTACTGCAAATGTTTTAAGCAAAAATGTCTCACGAGGTACTATGTTCAGAGTGTATGTTGGGGATAATGCTCAACTACTACCGCACCAAATTTTAGTTGAATATCTGCAAATTTCCTGAAATTTGTGTTTGCTAAGGTCAGTTGGCTGTGGCAGCCATCTTGAATTGGATTGAGTCCAAAACTTAGTCAGTTGTAGATGTACAGCCACGTAGTACCGTATTTTCCGGACTATAAGGCGCATTTAAAAGCCTTCAATTTTTTTTAAAAAACAACAATGCACCTTATAATCCGGAGCGCCTCATACATGTAAGAAGTCGTGACGTTTTAGTACGACTTTGGTAAACTACAAAGCTGCACCTCTTGCAGCTTTAAGGCTCAGTGATAGTCAGGCTTTGTAGTTTTGAAGGGGCTCCACGCTCGGACCTGAGCAAGCGGTGTAGGTATTTATACTTGACGCTTAAGTCAGTGCAGCGTTCTTCCATGAGTTTTGAACCGTTTGATTATCTTTGTGATCTCTCATAGAGGGATCATATAAATGCTGATACAGGCGAACCAGCTCCACTAGAGCACCAAAATCATCCATTTTGAATGGAGCGTGGCGTGCGCAGTCCACGCAAAGTTACAAAAATTGGGAGGTGCACGCACCTAATAGTCCGGTGTGCCTTATATATGACAAAAGTTTGAAAATGGACCATTCATTGACAGTCCAGGAAAATACGGTAATCAAACATATATAATGTGTATGGACTGAACCCCATGCCTACATTTCCATAAAAGAAGTTTCACTGACGTAAAACGTAAAATCTGTCAATCTGTGTTGGATTACTCTGTGGCTTTCTCAAAGACCCGAATGTGTGACACAAAAAACTGAATTTTGGAATTGAAATTGAATTATCAAACTAAAAATTAAAGTACTCAAACTGAATTTTGACTACAACAAAATACAGTTTCAAAGCAAATGAATTCAGTTTCAAACCATTAAATTTAGTGTAAATTTAGTGAAATTCATTTTCAAACCAATGGATTTGATTTCAAATTACACAAATACAGATTCTGTTTGAGCAATTCAAATTTAGTTTCTGATGGCACAAGTTTCTGACCATATATCAACAAATCCTAGAAGTGGACTGAAGGACAGCATAGAGGCACTCATCATGGCAGCACAAGAGCAATAGAGGCCAGGGTCTATCATACCAGATAGGACCGAAGATGGAGGCTGTGTAAAGATGCCCCTGAGACAGTCCAGCACATAATAGTAGGATGTAAGATGCAGGCAGGCAAAGCATACATGGAACGCCATAACCAAGTGGCTGAAATAGTGTACAGGAACATCTTTACTGAGAATGGACTGGAAGTCCCACAGTCAAAGTGGGCGACTTCACCTAAGGTGATGGAGAATGACAAGGCTAAGATACTGTGGGAATTCCACTTTTCTCTCCGTCTCCTTCATTTAGTTTATCTTAGCTCATTTTTTAGATATTGTTAGTTTGTTAGATTCCTAATTGTTATTTAGTTCAGCTTCAACTTTATCATGATTTCATCCATCTTCTTCCGCTTATCCGGGGTCGGGTCGCAGGGGTAGCAGCCTAAGCAGGGAAACCCAGACTTCCCTCTCCCCAGTCACTTGATCCAGCTTCTCCGTAGGAATCCCAAGGCGTTCCCAGGCCAGCCGAGAAACATAGTTACTGCAGACGCTGCACCAATCCGCCCATAGATCTCCAGTTCCATTTTTCCCTCATTCGTGAACAAAACACCAAGATACTCTCTGAACTCCTCCCATGCCCGAGTTTTTGCCTCACCGACCACCCAAGTTTGGACTGCCAGTACCCATAAGCTGCTTCTGGAGTCCCACAGGCCAAGAAGGCCCGATAGGACTCCTTCTTTAGCCTGACAGCCAGAGGGCATCCCTCACTGCCAGTGTCCACCAGCGGGTTCGAGGGTTGCCGCCACGACAGGCACCAACTACCTTGCGGCCACAGCTCCGATAAGCCGCCTCAACAATGGAGGCACGGAACATGACCCACTTGGGCTCAATGTCCCCCACCTCCCCCGGAACATGTTCAAAGTTCTGCCAGAGGTGGAAGTTAAAGCTCTGCCTAACAGGAGACTCTGCCAGACGTTCCCAACAGATTTTAGGACTGGCTCAGACTGCCAAAATAACAACGAAAATTTTAAATAAAAAGGGAAAACTCAGATTTTTAAAAGGGATTAAACATAGAGAAACGCAAAAGACTTGTAGTGTTATTTAAGATGAAAAAGTAAAATAACATTAAAATTTTATTTGAAGTTTACATCTGAAAACATACGAAGTTACTGAATAATGCTGCTGTTTTCAACATTTTGTTGTTTCAGATCTTTTTTATTATCAGACAGATAATCATTTTCATTATGATGGTCAGTAAATTACCAGTAAAAATGAAAAGGACCAATTTAGGTTGTATTTGCAGATTTGGCCTTTACCCACAATGTTGAAATGAGTGGTAAACCCCCTTTCATATTATTTTCTACAAAGGCATTACAGTGCAGCAATAATAATCAACACAAATGGCATTTTGAAATGTTCTAAGGAGTGGGATCATTAGGTCAAAAGGGCTTACTCTCATGTATGAAGCAATAATTGTTCAGAACTTGTTTGTTTAACTAAAAATATAAAGCCAATGAAAACACAGAAGACAAGTTAAAAAAATTAGAAACAGGAAAAATGATCATGATGAAAAAATGAGGCATGTGTTCATTCACGAGGCTGACTGGAGATCTTTTTTTGGTTGGGGAGTGCGTGTGTGTGGTGTGTGTGTGTGTGTGTGTGTGTGTGGGGGGGGGGGCACCGAAACTGGGCCGAAACTGACCCGAAACTGACCCACTGCCAAACTGGTCATGCTGAAGGATGTTGCAGGCACCAGATCACTGTCCATGGCGTCTCCAGCCTCTGACAGACACAGCAAACCTTCTTGCCACAGCTCACATTGATGTGCCATCCTGGATGAGCTGCACTACCTGAGCCCCTTGTGTGGGTTGTAGAGTCCGCCTCATGCTACCACGAGTGTGAAAGCACCACCAACAATCAAAAGTGACCAAAACATCAGCCAGAAAGCAAAGGTACTGAGAAGTGATCTGTGGTTAGTTACCATAACTACACAGATGATACACAGCTCTACATTACAATGTCACCAGGTGACTCTGAACCTATCCTAGCACTGAACAGATGCTTAGAACAAATCAATGTGTGGATGTGCCATAACTTCCTCCAGCTGAACAGAAACAAGACTGAAGTATTTATCTTTGGACCTAAAGAGGAACGATCCAGAGTCAGCGCGCAGCTTCAGTTATTACAGCTAGAAACTAGTGATCAGGCCTGAAATCTGGGTGTGGTGATGGACTCAGACCTGAACCTTCAGAGCCACATAAAAACAGTTACAAAGTCAGCCTTTTATCACATGGAGAACATTTCCAGAATTAAAGAACTAATGTCCCAGCAAGCTCTAGAGAAACTCATCCCTGTGTTTATCTTTAGTCACATTGATTACTGCAACAGTGTCTTCACAGGTCTGCCTAAAAACTCAATCAGACAGCTGCACCTGATCCAGAACGCTGCTGTTCATGTTTCGTATTTTTTTAAGGCTAGTTGGCTGTGGCAGCCATCTTGAATCAGATTTACTCCAATAGTTAATCAGTTGTAGATGTGCATCCAATGATTACTTTCTGTAAGTTTCAATAAAACCCGTCCAGTGGTTCATAACATATTTTGCTAACAGACAAACACATGAACACACACAGACATGAGCAAAAACATACTTGTCTGCATTTGACACTTGATAGCGTGCAATAATTATTGCCTGTGGCCCTCAAATCCCCAATATATTTTTTATATTTGGCCCACTTGCAACTAAAGTTGAGTAGCCCTGATCTAAGATGATTCTATTACTGCTGCAGTCCTGATATCACCCCCCCCCCCCCCACACACACACACACATTTGTATTTCTATTCTTTTTTAAGCATGAACTGAATTCTATTCATTTCTGTACCCTAACCCTAACCCTTTCCCTAAACCTAGCCAATACCATGACATACTTAACTCTAACCTAATCTCAATTCACACTTTACCTCTAAGCCTAACTCCTAACCAAAAAAATGGCACTCCACCATATTAGGACTGGGATATGGACCCCAAAAGGACTAGTGGTCCTGACAAGGTAGGCATGACTGAAAGAAAAGGTCCTAAGAAGGTAACAAAAACACACACACACACAGTGACACCTGTCTTTATTGGTTCTTTTCTCTGTTAGATTTGGCCCCAGCCACCTCCCTCACTGAGAGATTTTTGTGCTCGGTTTCCTTCTCTCATCTAATTTCTTGAGTAATGCAGCTCAATTATTTGTTTGTTGATGCATTCCATCAAATAAAAATGCCCGTGATGCAGCAGTCCACTAATGAACCCCAAGCCTTTATTGGAGGTTAGCTCACATTTTACTATAAGCAGAAAAGGTGAAACTAAACTTTCAGCTTTATTGGGTGGCTTTCAACCACCATACATTTCAACTTTGAACCACAACAGAATTTATCATGATCCAATTCAGGTTTTAACCACATCATTTAGCCTTTAAATGCAGTATGAGAACACAAATAAAATTTTAATCTTAATACAATTTAGCCTTTAATCAATCCAAAATTGAGTCATTAATAACAATACAACTCAGCCTTTATTCACACCTTTAACCAGGATACAGTGAACTTAAATATGAGATTCAATGGAATACAATACAACAAAACAAAAGACTGATTTAGTTCAGTTATTGAGAGCAATTATTTGCTATCTAATAAAACAATGCTGCTCACAAAAAGGTCTCGTGCTCGACCCACAATAACAAACAAAACACAAAAATGATAACATATCTTGACTTCATCATTTCAACATTCAAACCCAAATCAAAACTTTGCACTTCGTTTAAAATAATGCGTAAACAAACCTCAAATAACAAAAACAAATTAATGCAAATTGAAAATGTCAAATTATTCAAGTAAAATTGTTTAGCTCTGCTCACCACAAAGTCTGTAGTCAGCACATTAACTTGTTTCAGGGCCCACACAACTGTGCACTTCAGCACCAAATCAGAACCAACCTGATATTAAGATCCAGCATCAGAAGCCGATAATGTTACACACTTCATTCCAAACGAAAGTTAAATGCAGTAAAGCCAGTGACAGGTTTACCTGCACTCAGGACGTGTACTCTGTCTGACTAACATCAAACACAGCCCGTATGATGAGAGCCTTCACTGCTTTCTTCACAGTAACAGCATGTAAAACAAGAATCAGTAAACATCTGTCAGGCAGCGCCCACCAATCAAAATGCTGGGCTCTGTCTCAGTTTGTGGACCAGGGGTAAAGAGGTGCACCTCACCCTAATGTAATCAGGAGAATTTAATTATCCAAAGCTTTATATTCTCAACCTGCTTCTAACAAACTACATCATTAAGGAATCAAATGGGATTCAGACTCAGTGAAATGAAACAACTCTGTTAGTAGGATGTATGGATTATTTTCTTCAGTAAACCAACACTGAGTGATATTCTTCACAAATCTACAATAATGTAGGTTAGTCTATGTGATATAAGTTAGTCTACATTTTCTAGGTTATTCTACATGATGCATGTTGCTCTGAATGGTGTGGGTTAGTCTAAGATGCAGGTTAGTCTACATAATTTATGTTAGTCCACATGATGATGATACTCTGTCAGAGGTTAGTCTATGTGATATAAGTTAGTCTACATTAGATAGGTTATTCTACATGATATACGTCGCTCTGGACGATGTGGGTTAATCTACATTAGTGGTTCCCAAAGTGTGGGGCGTGCCACCTAAGGGGGGCACAGTGCCATTGCAGGGGGGGGCGTGGGAAGCAGTATGGATGAATAAAAAAAAAAAAAAACAGTTACACAAAAGTGTTTCACTGTAAAGATGGTTTGTAGTTTGTTTTGTTGCAACGTGAAGTGTGAAATAAACTTCAGTGGAGTTTGAAAACAAAATATGTGTATATGTTTATGTCTGGTTGAACAATGTGTGTGCCCAGTTCATTTTTTTTTTTTTTTTTTTTTGGGGGGGGGTTTTTTTGTAATCCATAGGGGGCCCAGAGGAAAATCTTTGGGAACCACTGGTCTACATGATGAGGTTAGTGTATGCTTTAGGTTAGTCTATACTTTAGGTTAAACTACAAAATGATGTTAGTCTACATGATTTGTTAGTCCATGTGATGTTGATTAGTCCACATTATCAGGTCAGTCTATGTGATGTGGGTTAGTCTGTATGATATTGGTTTGTCTACAGGGTGTAAGTTGGTTTACATGATGTGGGTTAGTCCACATGTGGGGTTGGTTCTCCTCTCAAAGGAAACTTTGATCCAACTGACTGGAACTGTCTCAGTGTTACTTTAATGTTCAGAATGCACAAGAATGATGAAGAATGCACAGCTGACGTTCAAAAAAAGTTTCCAGTGATCTGAAACAAGTGCAGTTCTTTCACAAAACATTTATCTATTTATTTAGTTAGTTAGTTATTTTCATTCATTCATTTTTATTTCCTGTGATAAAAATCACTGTAAATATTGATTAATGAATGAATGTAAATACAGTATTTCCCCGTGGCCAGCATACACATGGGTTCCGACATGAAGTCGGATTTTACACCCCGGAAAGCTGGTAGGGGACTGAGGGGACAGAGGGGACAGGGATTGTCCTGGAATGTGAGAAGGTCTCAGCTGGTCCGGGACCAGACTCGACCAGACTCACCGGTTCGTCCATCTGCTCCTCCTCGGAGTATCCAGGGTAGTCGCTGGCTCGGTTCCTGTTCAGCAGAGAGACCAGGAGCAGACACAATCCCAGGAGGTGCATGTTTAAAGAAAGTCCACGATTCGAAAACCAGACGGAGAAGAGGGGGTGGAGAGGTTAAAACCCCCTCCCCGGAGTGTTCGCTGCCCCGTCCCGCTGCAGCTGGTTTCTCTGCCTTTCCTTTGTGTTCCTGTCAGGACCGGCTCTGGCTCCGGTTCCCTGGGGGGTCTGTGGCATGTGTGTGGACTCTGCTGCGGATGGAAGCCCGGTCATATGGAACCAGATTAATCCGGAGGGTCAGCGGAGACTCGCGTCCATTAATCCCAGGAAAACCAACCATATGTGCCTTCAAAATAAGAGCCTTCAAATCTGCATGAACACGAGGGGTTCAGAGTCCAACTACTGATCACCTCTCTGACAGAGAGTTTATTCAGCTGTTTGGATTACTATTAAAGAAAACAATAAACTGCACGGATCAACCCCAAAAACAAAAGTAAAACACCTTGTAAAGATGCTGCTGAAGCTGGTCAGAGTGTCATTATCCACAGTGAAACAAGTCCTGTCCCAACATGGGCTGAAAGGTCCCTCAGAGAGGAACAAACCATTACTCTGACAGCAACATTGGAAAGACTAACTAATTACAGATTAATTACACAGTGACAAAAGACCATAATTTTTGAAGACATGCCCTGTGGTTTGATGAAACTAAAATTGATGTTTGGCCATCATGACCATTGTTACATTTGGAGGAAAAAGGGAAAAGCTTGCACCATCCGAACTAGGGATATTTTTGGGGACTTGTGCACTTTGCACTATTTAGATGCCACAAAATAGATGACTCCGTTCCACCAGTTCTGACAGGAAGAATGAGACAAAAGTCCTACAAACTATTGTGAGAAGCTTGTGGAGGAAACCCCAAACAGTTTGATCCAAGTCATACAGTTTAAAGGCAATGCTACAAAATACTAAGAAAATGGATATAAAAGTGTAACTTTAAAGAAAGCAATAAAAAACTCTCCAACAAATTCTCTCTCATTATTTTGGCATTTAAAAAACAAATATTTTTGGCAATCCTAACTGACTTAAAACAGGAAATGTTCAGTCTGATTTAATGTCAGTCAATGAGAAATAAAGTGGTTGTATTTTTATATAGTGAATGTATAATGTCTATGTGGTAAGATAAGATAAGATAACTGAAAACACCTGGGTGAAGACAATGGGAACAGGCTGGACATTAGTGGAGGAGAGTACAGGAGACGTCACTTCTGGGTGGTAGGATTTGAAATTGTTTGGTGGATTAAATAAGCCCTACAATGACTGTAGCTTCAACCTCAGGTGGAACTAGTGAGGATGAAATGGAATGGATGATTTCAAGAGGTACAAGAATGAAAAGATTACATAAAGAAAGACAGGAAAGAGCTACAAGCTGGTCAGAAAAAAGTAAATCTAGAGCTGGTTCTAGCAAGAAGCCAAAAGCTAATGCAATTCTGAGGAAACAGAAGCAGGCAAAACAAAACATGGAAGAAGAAGGGAACATAATGACTCAATTTAGGAAAAAATGGAGAACATTTTTATCCAACAAAGTTACTAAAGCAACTGAGGAAGAAATCGGGAGAATTAAACTATCAAGGCTTTGGAGAAACAAAAAAAATACTAAGTAGGTAACAAGAAGAGCAAATAATCAAAATGACATTACTAGTAGGAGAAAGGATTAAAGTGTATATACCAGGTTCATTTGCAAGGTTGAGAGAAGTAATATCAGGAGTTGTCACTTATTGTGACAATGGAAGAAACATGAAGTTAAAGGAGGGAAAATAATAGAGGCAACCAGGATTAAGAATAAAAGAGACAGTGTTTACAAGATACCATGTCAGTGATTCTTCAGCTCCAATAGGTTCTACCAGAGTCAATACAGATGGGATATATTAACTATAGACTTCGAGAAAACATACCTAAACCACTAAGGTGCTTCACTTGCCAAAGAATGGGGCACATTGTAAAGGATTGTAAAGGAAAAGTAAGATGTGCAAGATGTGGAGGCCCACATGAGTGTGGAAAATGCAGAAAACTGTGGAGGAGAGCACAGTGCAGCATATGGTGGTTGCATAGTTCAGAGAGAAGCCAGAGAGTTAAAATAATGGAAAGAGTGTTATATGCTAAAGCTTTAAAGAGGGTAAGAAGTGAGTGTTTAAGAAACATAAGGACATAAGAAAAAGACCAGAGAGACATGGTGCCAAGCTCTATTAGTGAGCAGAATAATCAGAAACAAATATGTTTGCCCCCAGCAACTGTAAATAATATATGTACACATAAATGCAAAGTGGATTAAAATTACAATGGTAGTTAAAAAAGAGATCCATATGTCATGTTGTAAACGTATCTGTACAAATGAAAAAGAAAAGTGAGAAAATCAAGACAACTGTGGAGGCAGCAGGAAAGTTTCTTGACATGAAAGAAATTCAAGCAGATCAGATCGATACTTTATTAAAAACAACAGAAACACCAGGAAATGTACAAGAGTTGGACTGAAACATGGATATTGGTTTTATATTTAATTCAATGGAAAGCCAGAAGTTTGATTGCTAACGGACAATAACTAAAAATGTACATTTAAGAATTAGAAAAAGTACCAGACACATTATGCATACAGGAAACTTGGTTTAAATCCCAAATCGACTTTAAAATCCCAGGATATAGCTCTGGACAAACCTGACAAGAGAAAACTTAATAGATTACAAAAGAAAAAGGGCAGTGGCTTGTAAGATAATTAAGGATGCAAAAATGAAAACATGGAGAGATTACTGCTCTACCATAGGTTCAGAAGTAAAACTACAAAATGTCTGGTCAATGTTTAAGAAAATGAGTGGGAAAAGAAATGCAGTTAAAATTCCAGCTCTGGTAAGGGGTATGAAGATCATAGCATCAAATAAAGAAAAAGCAGATGTGTTGGGTGAGACATTTGATGTTGTGCACAGTGATGAACATCTGGGGGATTTGGCAGCAGAAGGTACAGAAACTCAGAGAGTTTGGAGATGTAGGACAGAAGAGAGGAAACACTAGATATGGATAAAACTATGAATTAACTTAAATTGCTGTTAAAAGGTGCAGGTTCAGCTCTAGTGGAGGACAATATCTGTTTCAACAGCTCCCAGAAGCAACATTGAACATAGTACTAGAACTTTTTAATAAAATATGGAGAGAAGGTAAGATACCATAATTGATGACTCTGAAATTGTCCCTAGGTGTGAGTGAGAGTGTGAATGGTTGTTTGTCTTGTTTGTCTATACGTGTCTCTGCAATGGACTTGCGATCTGTCCAGGGTGTCCCCTGCCTCTCACATGGTGACTTCTGGGGATAGGCACCAGCTCCCCGTGACCCGGAATGGAGAAGCAGGTAAAGAAAATGGATGGATGGATGGTAAGAGACCAAACAACTGGAAAAGGGCCACACTACTACCATTTAATAAACCAGGGAAGGACCCCACTAACCCAAATAATTATTGACCAATAGCTTTAACAGCACACATGTGTATATGGAAGAAGAAAATAACTGTTAATAGACTAGAGTATATTCTTGATCCAAAAGGGATGATTAGTGATTATCAATGAGGATTCTGCTAATCACTAATCATCTCTGGCTGGTCCACAGTGGATGCATTGGCTAGAGTGAGTAATGATATAGAAAAAACAATGAAAATGAAAGAATTGAATATTATTGTATACTTTCTTTTAGAAAAAGCTTATGATTCAATGTGGAGAGAAGAGTTGCTTATTAAATTAAGTCAAATGGGAATAGTTGGGAGGTTGTATAATTTTCTTATCTTTACAGACAAGAAAATAGGAGTGAAGGTTAGAGCTGACTATTCAAAAATTAAAGGTAGATAAAGGTACACCAGAAAGATGTGCAATCAGTTCGATCCTATTTAACATTATGATATATTTACAGATTTAGATAGATGTATAAAATCTGCATTATATGCAGATGATTCCAAATGGATTAGGGGAAAGAATGTATCATATTTGATAGAAAACACGAAAAAGCAATCAGTAAAGTAGAGTTCATGATCTTATATGAATGGTAAATGGTAAATGGCCTGCACTTGAATAGTGCTTTATCTAGTCCCAGGACCACAAATCACTACAATCAGTCATTCACCCATTCATCCGCACACTGATGGTAGTAAGCTGCATTGTAGACATAGCTGCCCTGGGGCAGACTGACAGAAGTGAGGCTGCCATTACACCGAACCCTCTGACCACCACCAGGGTCGTTGTGCCCAAGGACACAAGGACTGAGATAGACAGAGCGAGGACACTAACTGGCAACCCTCTGGTCACAGGATGGACGGCAGTGGCTCAGGAGTTTCAGGTTATCAATAAGTAAGTCATGTCAGTGCTACATGATGATTACAAATAAGGCAAAGATTTGTAAAGGAAAGTTAGCAATATATGGCCAGCCATTAGAGATGGTTTCTGAATTTAAGTATCTTGGATTATGGTTAGACAGTAAGTATACATGGAAACCACATGTAATATTGGAACCAAAATGTAAAAAAAAGTCATTCATCTTATAAAAGCTGTGGCAGGAAGTGATTTGGAGGCAGACAAACAGTCACTAACAAACATCTACAGGGCACTCATGAGGTCAGCGTTAGATTATGGGTGCACTGTGTATGGAGAAGCACCAAAGTCAACATTACAAAAAGCAGATATACTACAATAGGAGGCACTAAGAGTATGTACAGGAGCAGTGAAAACAACCCTCATTAATGCTTTATTAGTTAAAGCTGGTGAGACTCTGCTGGAAATGAGAAGAATTAAACTGTCACTAATATACAGGATAAAAGTGAAAGGAAGCAAGAATGATAACCCTGCAACAAACATACTACACAGCTGTTGGGAATATTCCACGTTCCAGAGAAATGGATTTGGATGGACAGGGAACAAATGGGCTAAAGTGTATGAAATAGAAGAGAAGAAGTTCACACAAATCAATCCAGTCAGTACTATTCCCCCGCGGCTATCTGTATTTACGGCAGAGATGGTGGCAATAATCACGAGCTTGCATTGGGTGAAAGAGGTCAGATTGAATAGGGTGGTGGTGTGCAGATTCAAAATTTGTCACAGAAAGCATTCAAACAACAGGTAATGTAGCTGTTGTCAAGACAACTGCTGCTGGTTTATTGTATTTTTTGTTGTTGTTTTGTTTAAGGTGGCAATAGTTGCATTTTATTTAATATAAAGCGTCAAGTTTAAATGTGTGGAAGTTTTAGTAAATTTGTGTGATGTTTATTATGTATGGTTAAGTGTACATTCAAATGTGAGGGGGAACTTTTGTTTCGTTCCACGGACCATGTGGAAAAACTTTGACTGGTGCACTTAGATCCACATGGGGCATTCAAGCTGAAGAAGCTGATCATAAGAATTAAGTTTTATTCCTCTGGAGTCAATGCGGCTAATGAGGTACGGTTTTGTTTTTTTTGTATCTTTTATTTGTGTAAATACTCCATTTATTGTGAACTGATTTAGGTTTGTGTTACCTTCTTTTAGTTCTGACGGCATTTTTGGGGACTTTGTAAGACATGTCCACAATAAATGGCTGTTGAAACCAAGAACTGCGTTCAGCCTTGATTAAACTCGAGAGGAGTAACAGTATAGCTCTAAATTTACATCTTAAAACTTGCTTATTAGAAATTACCAGCTTTATTACTTTGTTTAGAAATAAACCATAAAATCTACTTTGATTTCAAACCAATAATGAAAAGAAAAATAGATTTAAAGTAATTCCTTAAGAAGAAATTTGAATTGGTTGGA
>NC_051435.1:30610607-30613479 GCF_001649575.2 Kryptolebias marmoratus | reverse complement strand
TTTTTGCATTTTTATTGTATTTTCATATGTGTATGTATCTAAGTATATGTACATATGTGTATATGTATATGTGCATGTGGATGTATGTGGATGTATGTATGTGGGTATATGTATGTGTGTGTGTATATACATATATATGCAGTCAGTCTCCCCCTGCACACACACACACACCTTTGCACACCGACTCACAAACAGTCCTGATGGTTGAAGGTCATACAAACAGGTTGCTATTACAACAATGTGGCCTGCCTACTCTAATCCTAGATTCAGATTCAGTCTTGATTCATTAAAATAATCCATGCAATCAGGATTCTCACCTTGAGATATCATTATTGCAGAGCAAATCTGTTCTGGCACATGTAGGCAGCCATCTTCTATATATGGTATGCCTGAGATGCCACAACAGGACAAAAAATAATATTAATAATAATTAGTACTTGCTCTCTATGTCATATGTCTGAACCAAATCAAGAGTATGATGAAGAGAATGAGTAGATTTATAAAAAATTTGGGTAAAACCAATTGACTCTATTAAATTATAAAAAGGCTATGTTTAAGCTATCACTATCACTTTTCATCCCCCACTATTATGACTTTATCTGCATTCAATAATAAGTCAGAAAGAAAATCTGAGAATTCAGACAAAAATTGAGAATAAAGGCCTGGTGGACGATACATAACAGCAAGCAAAAATGTTTTTTCTGATTTCCATTTTGGATGAGAAAGACTGAGTGTCAAAGATTCAAATGAATTATGACAAATAATTGCATTAATTATTAATCCTGACTGAAAAATAGCAGGTCTTCCCCCACCTCGGCCTGTTGTTCTAGGAAAATGAAAATTTAAATAATTAGCAGGAGTGGATTCATTCCTACTAACAAAATTCTCTGGTAAAGTAATTCTGTTTACTTTTATGATTTATTTTTCTAAAGTTTTTTGGTTTATTTATTTTGGGCCATGGGTGAGCTGACACTGTTTCCCACCCAAACCCCCAATGTCTCAATGGGGTTTGGGTGGGTAACAGAGGAGAAGCAGCAGAGAGATGTGTCTACTTCCTGAATTGGACCCTGCTTTGTCAATAATTTGGATGACTAACAAAATCGGCCAAATTCCTAGAAATAAGAGCGAAAATTAAGTCTATGCTGGAAATGGACATGATAGAAGAGTCCCACATGTGATGTAATGATTGTTAAATATTTTAACCCCAGAGTCATGGCACAGAACAGAGGACAACATGCAAGTAAAATAATAGTGTTTATTGGATAGGGGAAAGGGTAGTGGGAGCAGGACAATACGAGAAGCTGAAACAGAAAGGAGATGGGCAAGTACGGTTTATTTAAAGTTGAATTTCTTGTCGTGGGCTTACTGTGTCTTTCTTGTCTTTAGGCATGAGACGGAGGAGAATTCCAGGCCTGGTGGTTGTGGCAAAGTCCAGGCTTGTGGAGTTGGTGGAGAGTGGCAGGCCGGAGCTGAAGTTAGGTTGCAAGTTCTAAGCAAAGTCCAAGTAACAGGATTGAGGTACGCTGAATCTACAGGTTTCACTTGGATGGAGGAGCTGAGCTTGCTGACCGAATCTTGGAAGACACAAGGTCTGCAGGAGCATAGGAGGCAAAGGTAAGTACAAGAATCTTAATCTTGGTTTCAACACTAACGTGCAAGGGCTTAGAATAAGCTACCAAAAGGTATGCAACAATCCAGCATTGAGTTCTTCTTCTTTTGATTTTTATTGGCGGATGTCAAACCAACTTAAGGTGCATTTACCGCCACCTACCGAACTGGAGTGTGGATGTCAGAGATAGCCAGAGGGAACTTCTCAATCTACACACCTCAATGGTGTAAGTAAGTGTGCCCCCCTCCACACACACACACACACACAAACAATTATTTGTATGTGTCTGCATATGTTCGCATACACATATACATGTGCATATTTTAAATACGGTTAAACAACCTGGTATTTTTAAAAATCTGATTAGTTGACTTATATTTTTTGATTCGTCTCCTAATATATTGATTAAAGAAAATGCTTTTTTCTCTCCATTTTAAACCGACTTTAAATCCTGACGTTCATTTGAATATTTTTTGCATTCTAATAAAACATGCCCCACTGTTTCCATCTGATAACAATACTTACAAGTACCAGTTTCACGTTTCCCTATTCGAAATAAAGAACTATTAAGGCCTGTATGACAAATTCTAAGACGTGATATAATCACTTCTTTCCGACTTCCATCCCTGTTTCTATTGCCCCCCACAGACTTTTGAATATTATATAAATATCTGCCATTATCACGATTATCCCATTGTTCCTGCCACATCTTAAGGATTTTGTTTTGAATAATAGATTTCCCCTCGCCTTTGCTCAAAGGAATATTTAAATTAATAACATCTAATTTCATGGCCTGTCTAAATAATAAATGTACTTCTTCATTTCCTTTAATACCTACATGAGCTGGTATACAGACTAATCGAACAAAACTATTTTTATTACGTAGCTGGACCAACAAATGATATGTATTTAACAGTAAATCAAATCTACTAGAATTACCAGACTATTTTTAATAATGCAGCTTGACAATCTGATCAGTGGTGGGCGGTGCATGTCACACTTAGGCCTTCAGTGATGTCCAACTTAGTCAATAAATACCTTTCATTATGCCAGCATTTATAACACCAGGATTGGAGAGTAGTTAGAAACAAACTTAAGCACTACTTGGCAATGCATCACCTCAGTTGTGTACAAAATGGGCTATTATCCAGCGCATTTTAAAAATCAACAAACCCGCATCAGCAGTTAAAACATATCTGGTATGCTACTGTCAAAACTAAATAAAATAGAATAAAATAAATACAATGTTTGCACTCACCAAAA
>NC_051435.1:30605550-30608274 GCF_001649575.2 Kryptolebias marmoratus | reverse complement strand
GGCATCATCCGTCCATCCAAGTCGCCCTTAGGGGCGGGATTCTTCTTTGTACAAAAGAAGGACAAGAGTCTTCGTCCTTGCATTGACTACAGAGGATTAAACCAGATCACAGTAAAGAATAAGTATCCACTCCCGTTAATTGACTCCGTCCATCAACAACTGCATTCTGCCACCATATTCACGAAACTCGACCTACGAAACGCTTACCATCTGGTAAGGATAAGGGAAGGAGACGAGTGGAAAACAGCTTTTAAGACTCCTCTTGGGCACTTCGAGTACTTAGTCATGCCATTTGGATTAACTAACGCCCCTGCTGTTTTCCAATCGTTGATTAATGACATTCTAAGAGACTTTCTTAATATTTCTGTTTTCGTCTATCTAGACGACATCCTCATCTATTCACAGGATTCTGCTCAGCATCAGAACCATGTCAAGACCGTACTTCAGAGACTCTTGGAGAATCAACTATACGTGAAAGCAGAGAAATGTGAGTTTGGTGTGACAACCGTTAACTTCCTGGGTTTTATCTTCGGACAGGGGTTTTACCAGACTGACCCCGAGAAGATCCGAGCTGTGGCAGACTGGCCCACTCCCACTGATCGTCGCCAACTCCAACGTTTCCTCGGCTTTGCCAATTTCTACCGCAGGTTCATCCAAGATTACAGTAAGGTCGCTACCCCTCTCACACAACTCACCTCCACCAAACAGTCCTTCACCTGGTCACCGGAAGCTCAGTCAGCTTTCAATAAATTGAAAGCTCTATTTGTCTCAGCTCCTATACTTCGACATCCTGATCCCAAGCTACAATTTATTGTAGAAGTCAACGCCTCTGATACAGGAGTTGGGGCTGTTCTGTCTCAGAGGTCTACTCAAGACAACAAGATTCATCCCTGTGCATATTCCTCTCGGCGTCTCACGTCGGCCGAGAGTAATTATGATGTGGGCAACAGGGAGTTGTTAGCTATCAAATTAGCCCTCGAAGAATGGAGGCGCTGGCTGGAGGAGAGCGAGGCTCCATTCATTATTTGGACAGACCACAAGAACTTAGCTTACCTCCAAACAGCTAAAAGATTGAACCCCCGGCAGGCTAGGTGGTCTTTGTTCTTCGGGCGGTTCAATTTCTCCATCACTTACAGACCAGGTACCAAGAATGTAAAGCCAGACGCATTATCTAGGCTCTGGGCTCGAGAAGACTCACCTGATCAGGAGGAATCCATAATCCCTCCTTCCCTGATTGTGGGGGCTCTCACATGGGATATTGAGAGGGAGATCAACAAAGAGAACCTGACCCCGGAGGAGGCCCTCCTGACAAGATTTATGTCCCCACCACAGTTCGACCCAGGGTTTTGAATTGGTTACACTCCCAGCAGTTTTCCTGTTATCCAGGAGTCAACCGAATGACAAAGTTGGCCAACCGGTACTTCTGGTGGTCCAGTTTGACTGCGGACATCAAAGAGTTTGTCTCAGCTTGTCCCACCTGCGCCCGTTTCAAGGGTGGCAATCAACCTCCGGCCGGGTTATTACAGCCGCTACCTATACCAAGTCGGCCATGGTCACACATTGCAATAGACTTTGTCACCGGATTACCACCTTCACAGGGACATACAGTCATCTTCACCATTGTTGATCGATTCTCTAAGTCTGCTCACTTTATTCCCGTTTCAAAGCTCCCCACCGCCTTCGAGACTGCTGAGATCATCACACAACATGTCTTTCGCCTTCATGGGATCCCAGTGGACATCGTGTCGGACAGAGGACCACAATTCACTTCTCAGGTGTGGCGAAGTTTCTGCAGGGGATTGGGGGCTGGGGTGAGTCTCACATTCGGGTACCATCCACAATCTAATGGTCAATCAGAACGATGCAATCAGGAGTTGGAGGTGGCCCTCAGGGTTCTGGCGAGCGACAATCCCTCCACATGGAGCAAGAAGCTGGTGTGGATTGAGTATGCACACAACACTCACGTCTCTTCGGCCACAGGATTATCACCTTTTGAGGCAGCTCTGGGATACAATCCACCACTGTTCCCCAGCTTTGAAGTTGAAATTGCTGTCCCTTCTGTGCAGGCCCATCTTCGACGGTGCAGAAGCATATGGCGACAAACTAGAAGAGCTCTACAGAGATCTAGCGACCAAAACAAGAAGTATGCTGAACGTCACCGTTCCTCAGCACCTAATTATAAGGTGGGCGACAAGGTTTGGCTTTCCACTAAAGACATTCCTCTTAAAGGCACCTCGAGAAAGCTTGCTCCTCGGTTCATAGGACCCTTTCCCATAGAGAGGGTGCTAAATCCAACCTCAGTCCGTTTGTCCCTTCCTCCAGCTATGCAGATCCATCCAGCATTTCACGTCTCCCAGATCAAACCATTCGTGGACAGTCCATTAAGCCCACCTACCGTCCTCCCCCCTCCCGGCCGGTTGATCGATAATCATCCCGCTTTTACGGTCAACCATATCATTGATGCACGACAGAGGGGTAGAGGGACGCAATTTCTAGTTGATTGGGAGGGTTATGGACCTGAGGAGCGCACATGGGTCCCCAGGTCGTTTATTCTGGACGCCTCACTGATCTCAGACTTTTATAGAGCGCATCCTGAGAGACGTCCAAGATCGCCAGGAGGCGATTGTTAGAGGGGGGGTACTGTGAGGATCTGGGGTTGGCTCCACCTTCTGGGCAGTGCCACTAATCACTCCTCCACAGGTGTTCCAGTTTCCACTGACGAGA
>NC_051435.1:30604010-30605412 GCF_001649575.2 Kryptolebias marmoratus | reverse complement strand
GATCCTCTTTGGAAACCACTGGAACCGCCTCGCTCCTCCTCGACGCCGCAATCTCCCGCTAGGACCTGTAAGCAAACAAAGAGACATTGTAACCTTTGCAACCATCTTGGAAATCAGAGCTGTACCCGAGACTCACCCAGTTCTCCTTCTTTTGCAGACTCCTTCAGGAAAAGATCCTTGTACATAGTCACACCTGTAAATAAACGCACTTACCGTTATCCTCGTCTTCGTGTGTGGTTTTGATTTTGCTCTCTGGACATTATCCCTGGGTTTATGACAGCCAGTATATCAGCAACCAAATCAACGTGTTGCTCTCCTTTGGCCATTGTGGGTTAAAAAAAGTTTTTAACAGTTAACAGTCCCGGGTGTGACTCTGTTGATCTGCATAGCACTGCCGCGGCTCAAATTAGTAAGTATCCATATCCAATCACAGGATGCATAAATGTCACGTTCAACGTGAGGCCAGCTAGAGGGCCTTACTGACACAACTCGTGATCCGATTGGCTATCGCATCTATCTATCAACTGTATTTGCCCGTTCACTTACAGTGCAGACGCCCTCACTGTTGATTCTGAAGGCCCGGGCAGATTTCATACAGCCTGGCAACATAAGGTAGCTGAATTCTGATTGGATAAAAACTCCAACCTAAAAATAAAACCTGGAAGGAGCATAATATGACTCGAAGAGAATATGAATACTTTTAGATATCTAGGGAAAGTAAATTAAAATTAAATTAACCTTTATCATAATTATGATTATGATTTCTGGTTATGTTAGGCCAGCAGAGAAGGCCTTGCTGGCCCTGACGGCCCACCATTGAATCTGATGCAACTATAGATCTCTTTCCTTCCTTAATATTATCATCAACCAACCATTTTAGAGCTAATATAATAGAAATTAAAGCTGCAAGCAGCATTGGGCGGCCCTCGCAGCTCAGCGCCGCTCCGGCCTTGCGACCGCGGGAGCTCTTGCAATGGCGGGAGCTCTGGTGACCGCAGTCTATGCTCTTGCGCCTTTCCTGCACCGTCCACTAGGTGGCTTTTACAGCAAATGTCCCAAATTGCCTTCAGTCAGGATCAAT
The DNA here is from genome assembly GCF_001649575.2 of Kryptolebias marmoratus. NCBI lineage: Eukaryota > Metazoa > Chordata > Actinopteri > Cyprinodontiformes > Rivulidae > Kryptolebias > Kryptolebias marmoratus. The sequence continues at coordinate 30,604,331 of NC_051435.1, read as the reverse complement.
ACCAGTCCTGTGCCATGGTGTGAGGTTTGACCTTCCTACGTCCAACGGTTGAAGAGTTAGAGCACATGGGCTCTCGTGACCTTTGACCTTGTTAACTTGAAGTTAAGGCTGATAGTTGATCCATGGGGAGTCACGTTGTAAAGTTTGACCTACCTACTGTGCACCGTTTCAGAGTTACAGTCACCCAAAAATCCTTAGTGGGCGGGGCTTAAGTGTTGTAATTAAAGTACCACACTAATGTGTGCAACAGTGCTCACTGGTGATGCACAAAAAATGTCATGCAGATCGGATGAGGTATCAGGGAGATATAACTCTTCGACT
>NC_051435.1:30596386-30602500 GCF_001649575.2 Kryptolebias marmoratus | reverse complement strand
CTATCTCACGTTAGGGGGCGCTGTGGAGCAGTTTTGCCACGCCCATTTTTGATTCCATTAAAATCGTGTTATTTCTCACGGGGGACAATTTTCGGTGAAATTTGGTGACTTTTGGAATATGTTTAGACCTCCAAATTAGCGTTTTAAGAATGCAAAGACCTCCAAATTAGCGTTTTAAGAACGCAAAGAATCGTAATAATAAGAAACATAGCAGATCCAATAGGCCTTCGCAGCGCTGTCGCTGCTCGGGCCTAATAATAATAAGAAACATAGCAGATCCAATAGGCCTTCGCAGCGCTGTCGCTGCTCGGGCCTAATTAATTCAACTGTATAAACTGCTAGATGGTCTGTTGTTCTCCTTTTAATCATACTTTTATGATGTGGGATATTCACAGCTGCCCCTGTTCTGCCACTATTAGGATCTTTAGACCCATCTGTATATATCACAAGGTCTTCTTTAAATTTTCCAAAATATTCTTTAACTATAACCCATTCTGGTTTCTTTCCTTCTTTAAGTATTTTTTTCAATTTCAAGTCAACTGCTGGTGTGATAAATCCAGCCAAATCTATTGTAGTTAGATTTATGATGTTCCCAACAGTCTTGCAGCACAGCCTTTGTTTGCTAACCATAATTATGTCCCTGGAGGTTTATCCAATACACATACATTATCTTCAATCTTCTTAACCTTAAAATAAGCTCACCAGTCTCAACCTGTAGAGCAGCTAAAGGAGAAGATCTAAAAGCTCCACAATATATCCTCAACCTTTGCATCTGTTCTCTGTCAAGCTTCCTCAAAAGACTGTCAGATGCTGCCATAATCCAATAATCTATACAAAACTATACAACCATAATCCAAGGAAGATCTCACGAGAGCTTGATAAACTCCTAACAGAGCACTTTTTGAAGCACCCCATTCCTAACCAGAAAGACACTTTAGCAAATTATTAACTTTTTTATATTTATTTTGAACAGATTCTATATGCTGTATCCAGGTAAGTTTTTCATCAAAGACGACACCTAAATATCTCACCAAATTCATTTTTTCAAGCTTTTGTTTGTAAAGATTCAAAGAAATTTATTTGTCTTCTATAAAAACAGATAACTTGGGTTTTTTTGCAACAGACATTCTAAAGCCCCACTTATTTGCCCAATCTTCCACTTTCATAATTGCGTCTTGCATCTTTTTCTGTAAATACATAAGATTATGACCCCGCACCCAAAGAGCCCCATCATCTGCATATAAAGATTTCCCTATACTATTATCTATTTGATCAAATATGTCATTTATCATTATATTAAAGAGAATTGGACTACACACACTGCCTTGGGGTGTACCATTCTCTGCACTATATCTACTAGAGTAAGTAGTCCCTACTCTTACCTCTATTTTCCTCCCAAACAAAAAAATCTAGAACCCAATTTTAGATCTTACCTCCTTTACCAAGCCTTCCTAGTTTAATCAATAAACCCTCTTTCCATAACATATCATAAGCCTTTTCTATATCAAAGAACACATCGACCACCATTTCTCTGTTTGTTTGAGTTTTCCTTATTTCTGATTCCAATCACAGTATTGCATCCATTGTACTTCTCCCTTTACAAAAAACACTTTGAAAAGGGCAGAATAAGTTTTTACTTTCATGGAAATATGACCATCTATTTATTACTATTCTCTCCTTGTTTTCCCTAATTGAGACGTGAGAGCTATAGATCTATAACTTGAAGGGTCTGTTGCATTTTTACCAGGCTTCAATACTGAAATTATGACTGACTGTTTCTATGCTGCAGGAATAATACCACTCTCCCAAACCAGATTAAAGAATTTCAAAATAACATTAAGCGGTATGTCACTTAAATGCTTAAGCATTGTATAACATACACCATCCTTACCTGGAGTTGACTGTTTAGCATCAAATATAGCTTTTTCCCGCTCATATCAAGTAAAGGGCAAATCTAGATCTTGGAATAAAACCTTTTTCTTAACCATAACTTCTGTATTCTCAGCTAAATTCTTCTGTTTATAATCCTTTATAACTTCAGATGAATTCTCTGAACTATGTACTTTAACTAAAGTTTCTGCCAATAACTCTGCTTTTTCTTGATTGCTAACAGCTATTTTTCCATTATATTCTAAAATAGGTAAAGAAAAATTCTTCTTAACACCATTTTCTTGATAACTCTCCATATATCAGATAACTTGGTTTCTCTTCCAATAGAACTACAATACTGCCTCCAACAAGTCTTCTTTGCAGCTCTAATAGTCTTCCTAACTACAGCTTTTGCTCTTTTATACTGAAATAATGCCTCAAAAGTATGACTCCTCCTTACCATCTTAAAAGCTTTGTTTCTTTTCCTTATAACAATACTACAATCCTCATTCCACCATGGAAAGTTTTTTTTTTATTTCCTCTTCCCCCTGACTTGGGAATTGAAGCTTCAGCTGCATTAATAATTATAGACACAAAGCTCCACATCAGTAAAATAACTTTCCATAGGAGAATCACTCAGCACTTCCCAGGATGTAATTCCAGCCATTCTATTAGACATCAATGTTAAATCTAAAACACTCTCCAAATTTCTATTACAGTCATATTTAGTGCCTCTACCATCATTAACACAAACCAGAGAATGTAATTCAGGAAACTCCTCAATGATCAATCCATTAGCATCTGTATTTAAACTTCCCCATAATATATTATGTGAATTGAAATCACCACACCATAAAATCTGTCCTTGATTCTGAGCACCTACTTCATTAAGATCCTGAATGGTCAACTTCTTACTATAATTATAAGAATTAATTATTGAAATCTGATCATTTCCTATCCAGATCTTAACAACTACTGACTCAAGATTCTGCCCTATTCTTACCACTTTATATCTTAAACCATCTTGCACAAAAGTTGCCACTCCCCCACCTTGTCTTTCCTTTCTATCATTCCTTATTACTGTATATCCTTGAATTATAAAATATAATTGAGGCTTAAGCCAAGTTTCTTGAATACAAATAAGATGAGGCTTAACTATCAAATCTGACAAATATTTTTTTTAAATTCTTGACCATTACTAATGAGACTTCTTGCATTCCATTGGAATATAATTAACATGCAGTAGAAGGAACACCATCACACGACTAAGATTGAAAAGATTGGGACTCATTTAGTTTCTGCTTAATTGATTCCCAGTTAGCGTTCTTAATATCAAGATACTCTTGGGCTGCTTTTACAATTATTTGGATTTTTTCCGTTTTCCTTTTTGTTTGGGCAGTGCAATTTATAACCTCTACCATAAATAAAATAAAGTCCTGCTTCCTCATAATTTGAGTGTCATCTTTGATCTTATTACATCCCTGACAAACAGAACTGCTTGCTTCTACATCTGACACTTTTTTTTTGTTGCATCACTGGTTTAAACTGGTACATTTTTAGCCGCTTCTGCATAAGTGAGCCCATTAGTAATTTTCATTTTCTGCACTTCCACAGCTCTTTTACTAGCTATACAGCCCCTGAGACCTGAACTATGTTTCCCTCCACAATTACAGCATTTCAAGGGAGCTTCGTGCTCACATTTACCATACTCATGATCCCCAGCACATCTCCCACTCTTCTGCTTACCCTTACACACTGCTGAAATATGACCAAACCTTTGACATTTAAAACATCACAGCGGCGGAGGAATAAAAGGTCAAACATCATAACTCATATATCCCACAAATACCTTGTCAGGTAAGATTCTCTCCTCAAACTTCAGCATGACAGAAAAACTGTCAATCCTTTCTCCATTTCTGTTTCTTTTTAAGCGCTTAATTTCAACTACTTTCCCTCCTGACACATTTGACTTCATATCATCAATTGGTACGTCTGGTGAAATACCTGAAATAACACTGCTCACATATTTCCTGCTATCTAGCATTTTCCCCCATTACAGTTTTCCCCCGAACTTTGTTTAGATTCAGTCCCCTTTCTTTTTGTTTAACATCATTACAAATGATCAATAAAGCTCTGTCTCTTATCACTTTTACATACTTCACTTTTCCAACAAGCAAGTTGATTTCTTTAGTAAGTTTAATCGGGTTCCACTTACCAAATGATATACCCTCTTTGACCAATTTCAAGACTACTTTAAACTCCGTCACCACATCTGCCTCCCCATCTGCCTCAGAGACAAAAAATTCTGCCCGCTGTCTTGATTTTTTCCGTTTCCTTTTATCTTTTTGAGTTTGCGATACCCCTTTCTTTTTCCCCGCCATCACAACCCACATCCATTTCTCCAAGCTCACTTCCTGACACATTATTTCACTCTGACATCTCCCCATCTATTCACAATTCGGTCGTGCCTTACCGCCACCACAGCTCAACCCCAGCGTCAAGTTCAGGCACGACTGGAGCTTAAATACCCGCCTAAAGGTGATCAGCTGGAATGACCAACAGGTGACAGCAATTAACTCAAGCAACACCTGGGAACTGCAAAAAAACACAACACCCTAGAATCCTCACACCACAGTGCTTTGTGTAGCCCCATTGGTCTTAAAGGTAAGAAGGATGGATCAGCAAAAGCAGAAAATGTAAGCTGTGATCCATTTGTGATAAAGTTGTGATAATAGAAGTGTTTTCTTCATACGCAAAACCAGCAGTTATGAATGCCATGACAGTGTTTTTTGTAGCATTAGGAGTAAATGCTACTACAGGGCATTTACTGGAAACAATAACAAGGGTGATGGCAAACTTGCAGTTGGAAGCTCAATGTTCAAATGGACCCAAAATGTCAATAGAAATATGTTGAAACAGACTGTCTGGGAACTTGAGAGATTGTAATGGTGTAGGCGAAACACTAGCAGTTTTATCACATGTCTGACAGATAGGACATGATGACAGGACTCTGAAGGCCAAATGTTCCATATGTGGCCACCAGTAAAGTTCTTTTAGATGTTGTTTAGTGTGAACCACACCCTCGTAATCACCATCATGAGCCAGGTGCATAACCTTCTCTCACAGAGACTTAAGAACTATGAGATGTTTTCCTCTGAATATCAGTGGTGACTCTGTAGTCAGTTCATGATGCACAAGGAAGTACAGTTTGACTTTTTCTGGAAGGGGTTTCTTTACCTTAGGCCATCCTGAGTGGATGATTTTTCACAGTTTTGTGAGTTCAGGACAGTCTTTACATTCAGTTTTAAAATCAGCAAGTGGAAGTCAGGAGAGAAGAGATTTCAGCTATTTCTGTGATCAAGTCCTGTTCAGGATTTTAGGCTGTATACTTGTACCTACAATTATTGTAGGTACTTAGAGGAACACATGAGAAGCAGTCTGCCATGGTGTTCTGACTTTCGGGTCGATACTGCATGTCAGAAACACTGGAAACACATCAGTCTACCTGACCACCTTTCAATTCTCATGTCAGATCTGTTCAACCCTTTAGGTCTTAACCAGTGGTCTCCAATCCTGGTCCTCGAGGGCCACTATCCTGCATGTTTTACTTGTTTCTCTGCTCCAACACACCTGATTTGAATCAGTGGTGTCATAAACCAGGGGATACTGTCCAGAGAGCGAGACCAAGACCAAACACGGAGACGGATGTAAAGGTAAGTGATTTTATTTACAGGGTGAAAGCTATGTACACTGGGCGGTATCCGGAGAGTCTGCAAGAGAAGGAGAGCTAGGTGAGTCTCGGGTACGAGTCTAGATCCAGACGGTGGTGAGAAGTTGGTAATGGTGTCTTTTGGTTTGCTTACAGATCCAGGAGTTAAATGCGGCGTCGAGGAGAGGAGGAGCGGTTCCAGGAGTCCCAGAAGTTCCAGGCGTGATGAGCCAGTTCCAGGAAGGTAAGTATCCGAAGGGTGTCAGGTAAGTAGTCTTTAATATCCGTAGACGTGGCGTGGCAAAAACCTAGGACGTAGGTACAAACAGAGAACGTAGTTAACACAAGGAGCAAGGTCTCAGGTTAGACACTAAGGCGGAGAATCTAACCCAGTAGGTTCGATGCTCCAGCGAAGGTGTGATCACAGCCTGCTGCTTAAATCCAGTATGGTCTCGTCAGTGGTATGAGGAACACCTGTGGACAATGATTAGTGGCACCACCCAGAAGGTGGAGCCAAACCCCAGATCCTCACAAAC
>NC_051435.1:30590490-30591184 GCF_001649575.2 Kryptolebias marmoratus | reverse complement strand
CCAACATTCTGGTAATTCCTGGGTGGCAAGTAAATCTGTGATTATGTGTCCAGTCCAACACCTTTCCCACTACCTCCTTGGGGACAAACCTTCTTCCAGGAGGTCCGGTGCCAGGATCAGGTTCTGCCTGTTGTGCCAAGGAAATGGTATTCTTGATCTCCCAAGTCAGAGAACCCACAAAACAGGAAGACGGAAGGATGCATACATCAGCCTTTGAGGAATCATCGCTTGAGAACTGCCTGGAGAGTGCATCCGCCTTGGTATTCTTGGAACCGGGTCTGTAGGTGATGGAAAAGTTAAAACGTGCGAAAAACAATGACCAACGGGCTTGTCTTGGGTTTAGTCTTTTAGCATTTTGTAAATAGATTAGGTTTTTATAGTCCGTCCAAATGAAAAATGGCTCCTCGGAGCCCTCCAACCAATGTCGCCACTCTTCTAATGCTAGTTTGATAGCCAGAAGTTCTCGATTGCCCACGTTGTAGTTTTGTTCCGACGGGGACAAACGTCGAGAGAAGAAGGCGCATGGATGGATCTTGTTGTCTGTAGATGAGCGTTGTGATAGGACTGCCCCCACACCTGTGTCCGAGGCATCCACCTCCACAAAAAACTGTTTTTCGGGATCTGGGTGATTGAGAACTGGGGCTGAAGAAAATAAAGCCTTAAGTTCTTCAAAAGCCTTCTCTGCAATTGGGGA
>NC_051435.1:30581321-30590115 GCF_001649575.2 Kryptolebias marmoratus | reverse complement strand
CAAAATTAAACAAAATAAACATTTGAAATATATGAGTTTGTATGTAATGTATGAATATAATATACAAGTTTCACTTTTTAAATGGAATTACTGAAATCAATCTACTTTTTCATGATATTCTAATTTTATGACCAGCACCTGTATGCCCTTCATCTTTCAACTGCCTACTTACAAGCAGGAGCCTCAATTTCTACGGTGTAGTACTGTATAAACAGTGTAGTACTTTCTCTTAGCTGGAGATGATACGAGAAGCAAATGTAACAATGTGATCTGCATTGTCTGAGTGCAACTGTGTCAGAACAGCTTTCAGTCCATAGTCTGAGGCATCTGTGGTGATAAATGTTGACTTTTCAGGGTTGTAGATGGCACGTGCTGGGCTTTTAGGAGGAAAATTTTAGATCACTTTTATTTGCTTCATCACTCAATTTTAGTTCAGCTTACATATTTGTTTGAAGTAGCTCTCCCAATGACTCAACCACTGTTATGTAGCTGGGTAGAAACTTGCTGAACCAAGAGGTTAAGCCCAGGAATAAAGAGATGCCATATTTTATGGTGCATGAGCTTTAGCAATGGCAGTCAGATGATCTGGACTGAGGTGCAGGCCTTCTTTAGAGATGACATGTCCCAGTAATGAAATTCTTGACTGAAATGAGCTTTTGTTGAGTTGATCTGTAGGCTCACATCATTGGAGAACAGCTTGTAGGTGTTTCTTGGAGTTCCCTCCCAGCTGTGGCTCAGTGGTTAGAGGAGTTGTCCTCCACTGAGAGAGTTAGGGGTTCAATTCCACCAGTATGCCACATGTTGAAGTGTCACTGAGCAAGACGCTGAACTCCTAATTGTCTCTGATGTGTGCCCCATCAATGTATGAATGCAATCTAAAGCACTTATTAGACTCTAAGAAAAACTTTTCAAATTAGCTGTGTAGAGATTCAGTAGAGTGCTGTATGAATGTGTGTGGATGGGTTAAAAAGGGCACAGTTTGGGTTGTAAAGCGCTTTGAGTGGAGTGCAGTGCTTTAATCAGTTCCAGGTCCAATCATGGTGATCTGGTCTTCACTATATATGAGCTGGAACTTTGTTGTTTTGATTTGCTATTACCACTGTAGCTTGTAGGCAGCCAATGACAGGTAGATCCCTTTTTGCATATGTGACTATTTGATGATAGACAAATGTGAATACTGTCATTTTATGCAGATTAATTAGTGTGAGCTACAATTGAGCAACATATTTTTGTATAACTTTTTTGGCACAAGACATCTGATAAACATAGCAAAACTATTGAATTTAAGCTTGGCCCTTGACCTGGATCAGGTTTTTTAATTTTGGCACCGTGTGAACACGAGTTATCAATCAGTCAATCATATCTTTATTCCAGACACAAAAAAAGGTCCATAGTAAAAAGGTAAAATAAGAGAAAAATAAAAATAAACATGACAATATCATTCACTGAGTCACAAATAAATGATGACACCAATAATTCCACAATCTTGATGAAAATCTCACTGTACTAAAAGCAGGATTTACTAAAATTGCAATTATATTATTGCATGACACAGATAATCTACACATGCATTTGTACGTAAGATTCCTGAGAGATTCCTGCACATGTGGGAACTGCATTATGTACAAACATATGGCTGGCACTACTCCATCTAGGCACTTTGAGTAGTAGCGCCATGGCATTATTGTGTGCCACATAAAGTTTCTGCAGGCTACTTTTGTTGTATCTTCGCCACAGATGGGCCGTGTAAAGTGAAGTGCAAAAAGCTTTAAAAAGAGCTATCTTCACAGAGGATGAACACATACTAAACTTTCTGATCAGAATATTAACTTGTGCATACATCATACAATACTGCCTATGGATGTCACGATCATCAGACAGGTCATCATTTATGTAATGTCCCAAATATTTAAATTCATTGCATATATTGAGAACAGTACCAGATAAAAATAAGTCAGGTGTTACCAGATGCATATCTGCCCTACTTCTAACAATCATAATATTACTTTTCTTGGCGTTATATTTGATGTCAAAATCACAACCATATTGGGAACAGACCCTTAATAGTTGTTGAAGGCCAGCACTATATGGGCATAAGATTACCAAATCATCTGCATACATTATATGATTGATTATGCGGTCACCAACTACACAGCCTGTTTTACAACAACTCAGACGCTTTGATAGTTCATCCATATAGATGTTAGAAAGGTAAAAGGATAGTATACTTCCCTGCCTTACTCCGTTACCAACATTAAATGAATCAGACATTGACAAGAGGACTTTGTACTTCTGGCTTTATCTGTGAGACGTGGAACGTGGGATGAATGCGCATGGACGCAGGGAGTGTAAGGTGAACAGAGGTAGGATTGATAATACGTTCTATGGAAAATGGACCAATGAATCGAGGGGCCAGTTTCTTAGACGTACCTCTCAACTGGATGTTGATCTCTTGTTTTGTTCGGCCGTGCGCATGAGAGCACGCTTAGCCTGCCTCCAGATCCTTCTGCACCTGCAAAGATGTGTCTGAACTGAGGGAACTAGGATTACAACAAGGAATACACGAAGAACACAGGTAAGTTTCCTTCAGGCTCTGCACTTTACCACATGGTAAATAATGCTCCGGCGCTGGTCTGGTCTTCACTGCCGCCTTAAATACTCCTCCACTTCTAATCAGCTAGATCAGTCACAGGTGTGGGAGGAGTGGTGATGAGACGTCCGTACACCTGCTCAGGAGACGCCCACCAGGAAGCACTCACACAAACACACACCAAAACACCAATCACCACAGGAACAGCAACTTCTCTTTCAAAACTGGGCAACAGTGGAGGATTGTAACCCAGGAAGATCTCAAAAGGTGAAAAACCTGTGGCAGAGGAAACATGGGTATTATCGGCATACTCAATCCAATTTAACTGTTTGCTCCATGTCGCAGGGTTATCGCTGGCCAGACATCTAAGGGTGACTTCTAGCTCCTGATTACAATGTTCAGACTGTCCGTTGGATTGTGGATGGTACCACAACATAAGACTTACCTTAGCCCTAAGTCCATTGCAGAACGCTTTCCAGACTTGAGACGTGAATTGTAGGCCTCTGTCAGATACAATGGCCATCGGGATGCCATGAATACGAAATGCATGTTGAATAATTAACTGAGCCGTCTCAAAAGCTAAAGAGAGTTTGGTTAGGGGGAAGAAATGTGCAGCCTTGGAAAAACTATCGATTATAGTCAGAATAACTGTGTTACCTTGGGAGGGAGGTAAGCCTGTGACGAAGTCCAGAGAGATGTGGGACCATGGATGACTGGGAACTGGTAGCGGCTGCAGAAGACCCACTTGAGGTTGGTTGCTACTCTTGAATCGAGCACAAGTAGTATAAGCCATGACAAACTCTTTTACATCGGCTGACAGGAATGGCCACCAGAAATATCTCTTTATTAGACTTAGCATACGATTAATACCTGGGTGACAGGAGAATTACTTTAGCTCTGACGGAACTGGGTACATACATTCTCCCGGGTGGACCTCCGCCTAGTCTGGTATTGTCCGCTGAGCGTCCTTAATCTCCCCTTCGATGGCCCATGTGAGGGATCCGACAAACATGGTGGCTGGGATGATGGGTTCCTCGTTGTTGGTTTTTCCTGAGCCCGACCATAATCTTGACAAGGCGTCGGGCTTGATGTTCTTGAGCCAGGTCTGTAAATAATTGAGTAGTTAAATCTGCCGAAAAATAATGACCACCTGGCTTGTGGTGGAGTGAGTCTCTTGGCAGTCAGCAGATAGGCGAGGTTTTTGTGGTCCGTCCAAATCAAAAATGGCGTCTTGGTACTCTCCAGCCAGTGTTGCCATTCCTCCAGAGCCAGCTTGATGGCCAACAGTTCTCTATTACCGACGTCGTAGTTGCATTCGGCAGGAGACAGTCGGCAAGAGAAGTAGGCGCATGGATGGATCTTATTATCCGTGGAAGCTCTCTGAGAAAGAACAGCTCCAACTCCTGAATCAGAAGGGTCTACTTCTACTATAAACTGGAGTCTAGGATCTGGGTGGCGCAGAATGGGAGCGGACACGAAACAAGATTTAACTCACCAAAAGCTGTTTGAGCTTCCAGGGACCAAATGAACGGTTTCTTAACGGAGGTGAGTTGCGTAAGGGGGGCAGCCACCCTGCTGTAGTCCTTGATAAAACGCCGGTAGAAATTGGCAAACCCCAGGAACCTCTGTAGTTGATGACAGTTGGACGGAACGGGCCACTCCGCCACTGCCTTAGTTTTTTCTGGGTCAGTCTTGTAATAGCCCTGTCCAAAAACGAAACCCAGGAATGTGACAGGGGTTACATTAAACTCACACTTTTCTGCCTTTATGAACAGCTGTTTTTTCATAGAGTCGCTGGAGGACCGCCCGCACCTGCTGTTGATGTTGGTTAGTGTCCTGGGAGTAAATCAGAATATCGTCTAAGTAGACAAAAATGAAAATGTTCAAAAAATCACGTAACACGTCGTTGGTTAGTGACTGAAACACTGCAGGGGCGTTAGTTAATCCGAAAGGCATTACTAAGTATTCAAAGTGTCCTAAGGGGGTCTTGAATGCCGTTTTCCACTCATCCCCCTTCCTAATCCTCACCAAATGGTAGGCGTTATGGAGATCCAGTTTTGTGAAAGTGGTTGCTGAATGAAGTTGATGGTGCACGGAGTTGTTGAGAGGTAAGGGATATTTGTTCTTGACGGTTATTTGATTAAGTCCTCGATAATTGATGCAAGGACAAAGACTCTTGTCTTTCTTGGTCATGAAGAAGAAACCAGCACCAACGGGGGATGTGGAGGGACGAATGATGCCCGAGGAGAGGGACTCCTCAATGTAATTTTTCATGGAATCCTTCTCAGGACCCAAGAGGTTGAACAGACGACTAGAGGAAAGAGGGGCCCCTGGTAGCAGCTCTATGGCGCAGTTGTATGGTCGGTGAGGGGGTAAGGACAGAGCTTTGGATTTGCTGAACACTGTTGCAAGGTTGTGGTATTCAGGAGGAACCTTAGTCAGGTCGATCTTCTCAGGAGGCTTTAAGTCTCAATCCTCCTTTCAGTCCACGAATGGCGGGGTTATGTTTCTTAAGCCAAGGAAAGCCCAAAATCATCTGGGGTGTGGGTGATGAGAATACTAAAAAATCCCCTGCTTTACAATGATTGCCAGACGTAACGAAAAGGAGGTTAGTGACTCGGTGCTTGATCTTGGTGATAACTTGGCAAGAGATGTCCATGACGGGTAAAGAAGAGGTGATCTTCTGAAGAGGGAGCCGTAGATGGTGAACCAGGTCTTCAGAAGTGAGGTTCTGTTCGGCTCCAGAGTCCACCAGTGCGTGCACTGAGCTCCTCTGGTGTTCATTGATGAGAGTGACATGTATGTAGAGTCGGGAACCGAGGGAGTGCGATAAACTGCTCACTAGCACCCCTCGACTGTCTAGTGAGCTGGACCTTTTGACAGTAGCGGGCAGTTATTGCAGAAATGTCTGTTGTCGCCACAATAGAAATATTCCTTGGACTTGAAGAAGCACTGTCTCTCTTCCAAACTTAGTCTGGCGTGATCTAATTGCATGGGTTCTGCGTGGGGCTTGGGTGAAGAGATTGTTTCTTTGGCATCCTCAGTAATTGAAAAATTGACAGATGACTTGGTGAACTGAGAACTCGAGGTCTTCTCATGTTGTCTCTCCCTTAAGTGGTTGTCGATCCGGATGGTTAAAGTGATCAATTCCTCCAAAGAATGTGGTTCGTGTCTCCCAGCTAGCTGATCTTTAAGTGGCTCCTGCAGCGCGTTCCTGAAGGCCCCTTTCAACGCCTGCTCGTTCCATCCAGAGGCTGCTGCTAACATCCTGAAGTCGATTGCAAACTGAGCCGCCGATCGATGACCCTGCTTTAAAGTCCATAATTTTTGTGAAATCTCTGTCTCGTTGAATGTGTTGCCAAAAGTCTGTTCAAAATCCTCAATAAATTGGTTAAATGGTGTGAGGCTTATGGTCCGATAGTTATACTTGGCCTCCGCCCATCTTAATGCCTTTTCTTTTAACAAACCGATGATATATGAGATCTTGGAGGAGTCTTCAGCGAAGGATTGTGGAGAACGAAAAAATACCAAGGAGCATTGGAGAAGCAAACCCGCACATTTTCCAATCTCACCTGAGAATGGTTCTGGCGTGGGAGCGGGAACCTCCCGGAAGTGAGCCGATGTCTGACCCGTACATGATGGAGGGTTAGCGGCGGAAGCGGAAGTCGCAGCGGCCGATGGCGGTTGTAGTGCTAACGATAGCTTCTAGTGGGTTTCCTGGGTTAGCATCGTTAGCTGATCGAACCTTCCAGAGTCTGATCGCTGCTGTTCGCTTAAGGAATTAAGCATGGTTTTGTGTCAGACAATTTGTGATGGGGCCTCTGTGAGTTCGGCAGGAGTAAAGGATTCCGCCATTTCCTTCGTAAGTTTCTTTGCCCACATACAGCGTGCCGGCCTGGATTCAGAGGAAGAAAGTCCTTAGCTTAGCTTAGTTATTAAACATGGTAGTCTAAGTGAACTGGAATTGGAACTGCTCTAGGCTTTAGAATGGCTGGAGCATTCTGACATAATGCAGGATTTTTGCCGTATGAGCGGAACCGAGAACCAGCACACGGAGACAGGACATAAAGGTGGTGAGGAGTGAGTCATCCAGGAGAAATCCATAGAGGAGGGATCCAGAGTTCCAGCAGGTAAGTTTGTTCAGGCCATACAAGGTAAGTTCCAAAATGGGGCACAAGGGTTAGAACCTGAAGTGAGGCAAACACACAAAAAACAGGATTAATGTGCTGGCTAGAAGCGAGGCGTATAACCTGACGGCTGAGACTGTAACCAGAAGGCAAGATGCTCCAGCGAAGATCTGACACCGACTAGTGGTTTAAATGCTGGTACTGCTCGTCAGAGGAATCAGCAACAGCTGAGGAGAGAAAGGTTAAAGACCACGCTCGGAGGCGGGCCATACCAGATCCTCACACTAGCATCTTTTCCACATAGCCCTTCCAATTGCGTCTCAGCCTGTGTCGATCCATGCATGGGTTCGTAAGCCCGACTACATCCACGAGGTGTTTCAATATCCGTCAGCCGGCGCTCCAGATCCACCGAGCTTCCATAGCTCCTCTTAGCACAGAGACTTCCTGGCTCAGACGCTCCATTCTACCGAGCAGGGCCGAGGCATCAATGATGCCGAGGCCAACCGGTGGAAGGTCGTCCAGGTAGTGCGAGACAAAGCGGGGCATATTCTCACCACGCTGAATTAACAACTTCAAACAATCCTTTATGTTATTTACGTCTTTCTGTGTGCACTTATGTTTAATGTTAGGCTGCTTTGTTGGCCACAGTTCATACTGGAGTCATTTGGACTCTTCAATCTAGTCAGATGAAAAATTGTTTGTGGCCAACAAAACAATGTCATTGTGCGGCAGTGTTTTATCTTCGCAGAGATAAAATGTAGAAACTCATCTTCCACAATCACTTTACGGCAGGTAATGTTATAGACTTCAGGTTTCGTACGAGAAAAGGCATTGTCAGGTCGGTACACTCCTGCTGTTGCTGCCGCCATCCAAGATAAACAAGATCAAAATATAAAACTTTTTTTTTAAATGTTTCATAGCTTTAATGAAAAGCTGGAAGGCCATGTATAATTAAAACACTATTCTAAGGTCTTAAAAGATGTTAAACAATACTAAGACACTATGTTGCCAAAAGTATTTGCTCGTCTTCTTTCACATGTATATGAACTTGAGTGACATCCCATTCCTAATCCATAGGGTTTAATATGATGTTGGCCCACTGTCATGGAGACCAGGGGTTCCGTAACCTTTGAAATCTAATGACTTATGTTATGTTTAATTGATTGGCAGACCAAATGTTTGTTGTCTTAGTTCTTTATTTCAGTTGTGCTTTATATGTGGTTGAACATTAGCCATCCTTCCTGTACAGTGAGAATGTGGGTAAAATGTCAATTTGTTTCCTAGGATTTCTGTTGGTTTAATTTAGGAGTTGAACAATTATATTGATTTGAAATGAGTACTTACCTTTCCTGGTGTGTCTCCTCAGCAGAGTGGAGCACCAAAGAGGAGACAAATGCTCCAGGTGCTGCTTAAAAGGTCCTGGAGCATATCATGTAAATTAGGAGGGGTAATGCTCTGAGAAGTTATGTTAAGTTAGATTTATTCTTTGACTGAGCTTAGATTTATTTAGTTGGAATAATTTGTATGTATGTAAATATTTATTGGTACCATTTATTGTTTTGGTGTTAGGTTTGTGTAAATACTGTTTATTTCTTGTGTTTTGATTACCCCTTTTCTTGGTCTGTCCGGTGAAATTCCTCACGGTATAAAAGCCAGCTACTTGCTGTCACTGGTGTTGGCACAAATGTGACTTGCAGTTCTCAAATAAATCCACCTCAACTTAATTTTTTTGTGATGCCTCCTAGTAAATATTGAGCCTCCGCCGGTTGAAGTGACACCCACCCTTTGCAGCTATAACAGCTTTAAATTTTCTGGGAAGGCTTTCCACAAGGTTTAGGAGTGTGTCTATGGGGATTTATGACCATTTTTTCCAGAAGCACATTTGTGAGGTGAGACACTGATGTTGAATGAGAAGGTTTGGCTTGGAGTTTCAGCTCTAACTCATCCCAAAGTGTAATGCTGGTGTAGAGCAAACCCAGACTCCATCCATCCATCCATCCATCCATCCATCCATTGTCTTCCGCTTATCCGGGGTCGGGTCGCGGGGGCAGCAGCCTAAGCATGGAGGCCCAGACTT
>NC_051435.1:30577191-30578631 GCF_001649575.2 Kryptolebias marmoratus | reverse complement strand
GCACCCGACCCCTTTGGCCTCTCCCATAGGTGGTGAGCCCATGGGAAGGGGGACCCACATATCCTCTTCGGGCTGTGCCCGGCCGGGCTCCATGGGTGAAAGCCCGGCCACCAGGCGCTCGCCAACGTGCCCCACCTCCAGGCCTGGCTCCAGAGTGGGGCCCCGATGACCCGCGTCCGGGCGAAGGAACACCGTGTCCAATAATTGTACTCATAATGACGTAAAGAAATTTTTTTTGAATTATTAAGAAAGGTAAAATAAAAGGCTGATGTGGTAGCACAAAGAAAGTAACAAAGAACTTACTAATTATGGCAAAACAGGAACACAAGGAGCAAGATAACAAGGAGCATGATTGAGGCATGAAAAACAGAAGCATGGATATCACAAGCTGAATAAATGAACCAATGCAGAATGAGTGAAATGAGACAGGTTATTAGGAACTGAGGATGAGTGGGAAATGGGTTACAGCTGAGACATGATGAGCAACAGGTGAGGTGGGCATAGCAGGCAGACCAGAGAATTAGTGAGCTGAGGGCAGGTGAGTATTTAACACAGGAAAACGCATGAGACAAACTAACACATAACAAGACAGAATCATGAAGACAAGAGAAACACAGAACACAGGAATAAAAACATAAAATACAGAAAAATAACTCAAAACAATGTTACAAAGGTTTTCTATTGGGTTGAGGTTAGGACTCTGTGCAGGCCACTGAAGTCCTTCCATACCAAACATACTCATTTATGTCTTTATGGACCTTGCTTTGTGCACTGGGGTGCAGTCATGTTGGAACAGGAAGGAGCCATCACATACTGTTCCCACAAAGTTGGGAGCATGAAATTGTCCAAAATGTTTTAGTATTTTGAAGAACTAAGATTTCTTTCCACTGGAACTAAGTTGCCAAGCCCAGCTCCTGAAAAACAACTCCACAATAATCCCCTGCCACTAAACTTTACACTTGGCACAACACAGTCAGACAAGTACCATTTTCCTGGAAAATGCCAAACCCAGAGCCGTCCATCAGATTGCCAGACACAGACATTATCACTCCAGAGAACACATCTCCTCTGCCTTTGGAGTCCAGTGGTGGCTGCAACCAATGCTTTGAACTAGACTTGGTTATGGAAGGCTTGGATGCAGCTACTCGGCCATGGAACCCATTCCATGAAGTTCTCTACACACTGTTCTTGAGCTAATCTGAAGGCCACATGAAGTTTGGAGGTCTGTAGCTGTTGACTCTGCAGAACATAGGTGATCTCTGTACACTATGAGCCTCAGCATCCACTGAGCCTTCTCTATGATTTTATGTGGCCTACCACTTTGTGGCCAAGTTGCTATCATTCCTAATTGCTTCCACTTTGTTATAATACCACGAACAGTTGACTGTGGAATGTTTAGTGGTGTTGAGGAGACAAAATATTACCTAAATGAAACTCAAA
>NC_051435.1:30571780-30577091 GCF_001649575.2 Kryptolebias marmoratus | reverse complement strand
GCTAAATCACTAAAACATAGCATTTTAACCTGAACAAAGAGCTGGCCCATCCTCATTCAGTCATCTCTCCGGAACCCTGTATATGGACTTGTTTTTCTCCATCTTCTGCAGGTGTCCTCCTTCGGAGGGGTTCCGGCTTCTGCTTAGCTGACTCCCCCAGACCGCGTTATCTTCGTGCTTAGTACTGGCAGTCCCATAAACTCCCATGACCTCGCCAGCCAGTGCAGAGTTACACTCATCCTTAGGTCAATACAATCAATAGAATTACAGAACATTAATACATTATTCTAACTGGTAAGGAGTGTCTATATTATAGTTTTTACTTCACAGTAGCAAGGAAATGTGGTATCTTGTACCATAATGAATTTCACTGAGCTTCTGAAAACAACCCATTTTTTCTTGGTTGATTGTTGAGGAAGTCTGCTTGATAGGTGCTTGATTGTATACATTTGTGGCCATGGAAGTGATTGGAACACCTGAAGTCAAAGATTTGGATGGGTGAGTGAATACTTTTGACAATATGGTATGTTTCATCTTTTCACTTTTTTCAAAAAATATTGTTTGAATCTAGTTTCGAACTGTGAGCTGAGTCTATCATTATGCCCTTGAAGACGACTCACTTAGTCCACAAGCACATGCTCAAAATATTCAGCAAATACTGGTATAAGATAAAGAGGGGCAGGACATGTTTTTTTTTCAGATATTTTATTCAAATGCTGCAGAACCAAAAGAAATATAGTTATATATTTTTTGTTTTTGTGACTCTAACACGGTCTGCCAGAGGGTGTTTGTTTGCATGAAAGAGTACATGGTAGCTATAAGCAGAAAGTACAACAATCTGATAAATACTGTTCCAATTATTTCACTTCCATTGGCACATTTTTTTCTCACATTTAAAGTCAAATGTGATTTCACTGAAATTCAGTTAGCCATCTTCAGCCAGTGTCTGAGCAAACAAGAAATCCACCAAATCTATCTTTTCCACCTTGCAATGAGACTGGGCCCTGGTGAGAACACTGTCAAGAAAAACAGATGGAAAGAATTCTGACAGTTTAACATTTGAGTTCAAGTCTGGGATATCTGTTACTGTAGGAACAAATTGCACTTTTCCATCAAAAACTGATAAACTGTAGACCTGTAGACCTTTGATAAAGAAACCAGGGCACAGTGAAGAAAAAATGTTTTCTGAAAAATTGTCTAAAATTAGTGGATCAATTTCAAAATAATGTTTCTCAATGAAAAATTTGTAAGACTTTGAATATTCCATCATCAACAGTTGATCAACAGTTCATAATATCATCAAGAGATTTCAAGAATCTGGAGAAATCTCTGTGTGTAAAGGACAAAGCTGTAAGTCAGTATTGGATGGCTGTGATCTTCGAGTTTTTAGGGACCACTGCATTAAAAACAGGTCTGATTCAGTGATGGACATCTCTGCATGAGTTCAAGAACATTTTCCCAAATCATTGCCTGTAAACACAGTTTACGGTGCCATCCACAAATGCTGGTTAAAGCTCTATCAGGCAAAGAAGAAGCCATATGTGAACACCATCCATAAACACTACTGGTTTATCTGGCTCAAAGCTCATTTAAAATGGACTGAGATAAAGTGGAATACTGTTCTGGGATAAGACAAATCAAAAACTGAAACTCCTTTTGGAAACCACGGACACCACTTTCTCTGTACTAAAGATGAGAGAGACCATCTGAACTGTTATCATTAGACAGTTCAAAAGCCTGCCTCTCTGATGATAATGAGAGCTTACACATTCAGAAAGACTCCATCAATGGAGAAAGGTATATGGAGGTTTTAAAAGAATACACGCTCCCCTCCAAACGTCTTTTTTCAGGGAAGGCCTTTCATACTTTAGCAAGACAATGCTAAAACACATACTGCATCCATTACAACAGAATGTATTTGTAGTAGAAGAGTCTTGGTGCTGAACTGGCCTGCCTCTCACCAGTTGAAAACATCTGATGCATCGTGAAACAAAAGAAAACCAGCAAAGAGGACCCAGGACCAGGACCGTAGCCAGACAAAATACTGAGGTCAACCACTCATTATCCCCCTGCACATCAGTTACAATGAAGACCAAAACCTAATTAAACTAGAAGCATTTATTTAAAACAAGTGACTTGAATGTGTATATGACATGTATTTGTGTGTGTTTGTAAATTCATGAGGCGCGATGTCATCTTAAGCAACAGAGGACTCAGGGCACAACCATGATG
This sequence comes from Kryptolebias marmoratus, assembly GCF_001649575.2. Taxonomy (NCBI): domain Eukaryota; kingdom Metazoa; phylum Chordata; class Actinopteri; order Cyprinodontiformes; family Rivulidae; genus Kryptolebias; species Kryptolebias marmoratus. The sequence continues at coordinate 30,574,859 of NC_051435.1, read as the reverse complement.
ACTCACTGAAATGACATGAATTAGTTTATATGAATGTTGATAGTTAACGCTGCACAAACACATTCAAAACACAAGATTTTAGCATAGATTTGACCTTTTTATCAAATACCAGTGAAGTGTTGTAGTTTTGGAGCTGGACCAGTTCTAGTGTGGTCCGGATGTAAAAAAAAAATGCTAAAGTTCCCCATTATTAAGGTTTCACAGATCACACACTTGGTTTTAAATGTTCTGCAATCAGTGCAGAATAATTTGGTCCAGATTTGAAGTGTCTAGGTGCTGTAGTTTTTTAACTAGAGTAGATTAAAGATGCTGAAGGTAGTGAAAAATCAGGTGGAATCTCCCTTTAGCCATTTTCTGAATCGGAAGCTGCAATCGGAAACTAACTTCAGCTTTGTGGAATTGAAGGAGAATATTTTCAGCAAGTTACCTCGGTTGTGTTTCACCGTAAGTGGCATTCTTCTTCTTCTGGTCTTTATTTTAGCAGTAAGGTAGCAAAGCTGCACTCTTCTTCGTAGACATTGAGTTTGGCTGCAGCTGCACACAGTTGCAGCGCCTCCTACAGTAAACTGGTGGAGCTATGCAGAGAACCACGCCATTCAAAAGCGTTGTTTTAATTATTTTTTATACACAACAGAAAAATACTGAGGTCTGCCCGGGATTATTCATCCAGCTAGAATCCTACATCAGACACGAATGGAACATTACCTTCCAAAACCTCTGAAAACTGGTCTTCCAAGTGTTTAGACATTTACAGACTGTTGTTAAGAGGGGATACTTCATAGTGGTAAACATGACTCTGTCCCAAATATTTGAGATGTGTTGCTGCTAACAAATTAAAAAAAAAAAAAAACTTTTTTCTAAAAGTGGTACAATTTCTTTGTTTCAGCATTTGATGTTTACTATGTTCCGGTGAATAAAATATGGGTTTATTTTTGCATGCTGTTTTTATTTACATTTTACACAATGTCCCAACTTTTTTGGAATTGGTGTTGTAAATAAACAAATATTTTTGTGATCAGAAACTTTGCTGGCAGTACATTTCTTATCAAAAAATAATAGGTTTTTCTCAAGTAAGCTTCAGAAATGTTTGGTTTGCCACCTTTTTGTGGTTACAAAAACATTGTCTCTATGCTTCTGGGGAATATTCATATGCAACAAAGGATAGCAGACTGTACAACATTATATTGCAAGCCATCTCCCAAAAACAAAGTTGATCAAACGTCTTGAGCTTTGCCATCTAAATTACACCAAAGAACAAAATGCAGATCTCCTTTGGCCACTGCAGCAAAGCAGAAACTTGCTTCATTGAAACACATTAAAACATTTTTTATCTTCTGATTTATGAAATTGAGGTACAAACACAATTTGTGTTACTGACATCTAACGAACCTGGATTCATTCTGAAAGAAGCTGAACTATCAGTGTTTCCAGAATCCTTTGAAGCCTGAAGTGTTAAATCAGTAACAGTGGTGTCGGAGTGTATAACAATTTTAGAGCTCTGTGCCTGCAACTTTTGCTGGCACAGTGTAATTTCCTTTTCAGTCTACAATTCATGCTCCAGCTTTTGAAGTTTCAGGGCTTACTTCATTTCAGTTTCTAACTCCAACCTTTGAAACTCAAATTCTGCTTTAAAGCTTGAGCTTTATCTTGAGCCTCTAATTGTAATCTTGAATGACATACCTTAATCAGTGCCTCCTTTAAACTATAAGAATGACAGGGAGTAGCAAAAGAATGTAGGTGCGTTAGTGCATATCTAATCTGGCTAATAAAATAAAATGATGACCCTGAAGACTCCCAACCTGAAGGAACACCCACTTAATAAACAGAGACAGTAACTTATTTTGTATGCACTCTTCACCATGCTAACTCTGCACTGCACACAGATACATTTCAGTAACCGCTGCCTTTCACTACACACCAGATTCCCCATCCTCACCCATTTAATTTATAATCAGAATTACCAGATTAGCCTGATAATCCACACCACCCACATAAACACAAAAATGTCAAATACAGTGGTGGGAAGTAATTTTCATGTATCTGTACTTTACTTAAGTACATTTAATACTTTCTACTTTTACTCCACTACATTTTACAGTAAGTATCTGTACTTTCTACTTCACTACATTTCTACAAAACCGTTGCATTACTCGTTACATCCAAGTCGCATTTCGGTATTTTGATTTGTTCGTTAGTTTGAAAGTATCCAATGGCGAGAGAGGAATCAGTCCACTGAACCAAAGCAAAGCGATAAAGAACCATTAGGCCCTCCCTCAAGAAGAGCAAGACAGTACGCATCACCTGCAGAATCACTAACATCCAGAATGGGTGTTGATAGACAACCAGAAGACCTGCGCCACACATGGCCTTATTTAAAAGACTTATTTGAAATAACTGGATCAAGTTTACCTTAAAGTGGCCAACTCTGCTATTCCTGTATCGATTTGATACAGTAGAGGCTTCTGCACTTCCCATATCTGTGCCTTCTGTCACTTTTTTCAGCAGTTAAAACTGTTTAATCCGTTGTTAACACGTCGTAATCTGCTTTTCCGAGCCGCCTTTAAATGCAGCATGAGCACTAAGACGCCAGCTGGGTTTAAACATGTGGGGCAGCGAAGGACACTTGCTGCTGTGCAGAGCTGCTCAGGTGAATGTTAGAATCATGGCAGCAAACCAGCAAAACGCAAACTTTGCACAGTTTTTTTCCCAAACTAACCGACTGAGTTGAGTAAAACTGTTGGATACAGCTAATGTTAGCTAAAAGATGACTGTACCAGTACAGCACCTTGAGCTTGTTAAGAAGTTGCCTGTAGGCTACTGGTGTTGTTGTTTATGTTCAAAAGTGGGTAGTACTTGTTACATTTACTTGAGTAAATATCCCTGTTAAACTCGTCTGGAGCCGGGACTGTTTTCATTAGACCCACATGCCTGCATTATGTTTTTTATTGGTCTGTAATCTAATCAGAAATGTCATGTTTTCATTAGCTGTAAGCAACAAATCATCAGCATTGTTCATTAAAATGGTACATTACTGATGTATTAAAATTAAATACGATAGGTACACTTAATGACATTGTAT
>NC_051435.1:30566553-30570175 GCF_001649575.2 Kryptolebias marmoratus | reverse complement strand
CTCTCTATTTCTGAATTGAGAAAGCTCCTCGGATGAGAAGCGAAACGTCTTCAACTACAGAATAGAAGTCCAGTTGTTTTTGTTTTTTAACTTTTTTTGAATTTACCATGGCCTGGATGACTGAGAATCTACACCAACGTGGGCTACGTAGATAATTGGAGTGCATTTTGGGGAAAACCTGGTCTGATGCAGAGAGATGGCATCCATCCCACTTTGGATGGAGACATTTTTCATTTTACTGACAACCCAGGGTCTAGTTCAGAAAGCAGGATTGTAGTCTAGTCACCTCTTCTGCTTCTCATTTGTTACCCACCCAAACACACTGTGGGTGAGTCAGCTCACCCACAGCTCAAATTAAATAAACCAAAAATAAGCTCAAGCTTTCATAATGTTTAATCATATACAATAAACAGTCTTTTACCAGAACAGAAAAATTAAAACCATTAAATGTGGATTATTGAACATAAGATGTCTCTCATCTAAGTCTCTGTTAGTTAATGATTTGACAACCAACCATTATATTGATTTATTTTGTCTAACAGAAACCTGCCAACAAGAAGAGGATTTTGCATGTATAAATGAATCCCCTCCTGCTAATTAGAGCTGGTCGGTAAATCATCCAAGTTAATGGTCAGAATCCTCGCAATGAATCAGGACTCACAAGTTTGAGGTCTCAATTAACCAAGATCCTTCATGTTCTCTGGCAGATTGCCACTATGCCCATGAGTAAGCAGACTCTCTAAAAAAATAGCTAAATCCCTGACAGCGCTGCAGACTCAGATGAGTTGGATCACTGATTCAGATTAAAGACTCATTGGACTACACAGACTTCATTTCAGTCAGTGATTCTAAGTAATGAATTAAATATTGCAACAAAGAAGTAGTTAAACACTTTGGTGTTTATTATGTAGGTGATATATGTTATGTGCATGCTATAATGATGGTAATTATTGGGAGTTGGAGCAGCCAAAGTCAACCAACTTTGGTACTGGAGATCAGGAGTTCGAGGGTTTGAATCCGATGACAACTCCAACCAACCTCGGTTACACAATGAGCGAGAGACATAAAAATGATGCCATGCCAGCTCAAACCTTGCCCGGATTTGCAAGGTTTGCGTCAGATGTTGGGGAACCAACATCTGATTCACCCTAAGTCTAGCACCCTGAGACTGTACACTAAGAGAAAGGAGGGCGGCAGAGGACTAGTGAATATCAGAAGTCTTAAGCTGGTGATTAAAGCAGTGAACATATGGGATTTCTCTGCCAAGTTCCTCTTGCAGGGGTGCTTGAACCCCACCCAGTTTTCCTGACAGAAGAGAGGCTCCATCATAAACCTGGCTGATTATTTTGTCTGTTGTCAGGCCAGCTTTACTTTCACACAGACACTTCTGAGATAAGTGTCTGTGTGAAAGTTTTCACATCACCTGCTTCTGCTGTAGCAATTGTCAGTAGTCTCTCTTTTATAGCATAACTGTCATCAACAAAGCGCAGTACAATAGAAAGGTTTTCACACCCTGTTGGATCTCTGGTTCCATCTATTTTAACTGTGTAAAATGAGTTGCCTATTTCCTCAACAATACATTCAGTCACCTGCTGACTCCTGAGTCCTATAAATTCGTTTTGAATCATTTGAAGCATGTGTATCTTGCATTCCTGGGAATGGCAGGGATTATTTTAGCCAACTCTGGGTCTTTTTCAATGGTATACTCAAACAAAGATAAGAATAAACCACAACCAGTCTGTCCCATTGATTCCCATCCTTCAGCGTCCCCTCTAAAAGGCAGATGGTTGATAGCTAAAAAAGGTAGAATGTCAATAATGGAGCTCACATAATATCTGTTGTGGGCCAGCTGCTCTTTGTGCTCCAGGGTTGTGATTTCAGAACTAGTCTCAATGCACATCATTTTCTCTCTCCAAAGGCTCTTACACAATATATTGTCTTTTGAGGAGCCATGTTTGTTGAGTCCTTTATCTTTTTATAAGGCATGTTTCTAATCTCTAAAGCCTATTTTTTAAATGCTAAGTCAGATGATGGTGTATGAGAAAAAACAGTCTGCAAAGGAAACATTATGCTGCATTCATTTTTACTGAGTATTCCAGCCAAGGTCTGTTTTGGTACCACGCAAAAGAAAAACTGAGTTTTTTTCCAAAGATATGTCGAACCGGATAATTTTTAAGGCGGACTTGGTTAGGTTTATCCACCCCAAAGTCATCTGGATATGAGTAAGGCAGTGAAGGGAAATTTATTTATATAGCACTTTTCAGCAGCAAGGCGATCCAAAGTGCTGTACAACACAGAAACAACAACAGAATCAAATACAGAAATAAAAAACATCAATCGGGTAATTTTAGCTAATAGTAAGATTGGTATAACTATAACAAAACAAAACAAAAGTAATTTTAGCTAATAGTAAGTTTGGTACAACTATAACAGGTAATTTGAGTAAACTAAGAAACATGAATAAACTTACCTCTAAGAGGAACCATTTAAAAACATCAGAATACTAATCAAAAAGAAATTACAGAATCAAATACAGAAATAAAAACATCAGTCAAGTAACTCTAGCTAATAGCAAGATTGGTGTAACTATAACAGAGTAGGATTGGTATAACTATAACAGGTAATTTGAGTAAACTAACAATCTGTAAGTCGGTCAGTGATAGACCATTTAAACATAAATAGACTTTCCTCTAAGAGGAAGCATTTCAACAGCTAACAGAATGGTTGATATAATGATAGTATTTTAAAGTCTATTTTTTAACTTGGATAAAAACTTTCATCTAAGAGGAAATATGTGAGGTTAATAGTTAATAGTGGTGGAGTATCTAACACTGCGGGCTGCGGCGACAGCGGTGTCTACACGGAGAGAGGAGGAACAGAAGCGCCTGGCGGCACTTGCCTTGCTGGTGACGTGTTAGCATTGTCCCTGCTTGTGCTACCTTTGCTCTTGTTTTTGTTAAGCCAAGTTCTGATGTCCATTTTGGCATATTACCTCATCAAAATGTCTTCTTTACATTCTTCTCCTTCTTCTTGTGCTATTATTAGCAGTTGTAAAACTAGTTTGTCTTCTTTACCGCCTCTAGAAGTCCAGTTTAATTGCCTACAGCACCCTCTGGTGGTTGTCTTGAATCAATACATTGCATAGGTTCAACTTATTTACACGGTGTTGTAATCTGTCTTGGGGGGAAGGGGGCCGGATACCTGAATGGGTAGGCCTGGCCCGGTCGGCCCGCCCTCTGGTGCCAGGTCTGACCAAATCTAAGTTTATTTGTGCAGTCCACAAATAAACAGCGCCACTTCCAGTACAATACTAAGCAAACAAATCACTCATCAGCAGAAGTTCTCAGTTTCTACACATGCGAGACTCAGCAGTTCATACATTAAATGAATCACTCTTCAGTGGCAGTTTCTTGTTTCTGCACATGCTCGAATCAGCAGTACGATTACTGATTGAATCCCTTCCCTGCCTTCTCTGACAGACTCCTCTCTCTGTGTAGCCAAAGTTAGTGAGTGCCACAACCAGGAGTGGAAATTAAAAATTTTGTCCACCAGACACTATTTTTTGTTGTGACAAAAAGTTATTTCATATGATGATGATGATCGACGCGGGTGGAAGCAGTTG
>NC_051435.1:30557467-30566453 GCF_001649575.2 Kryptolebias marmoratus | reverse complement strand
AATGCATGATGACTATGCATACTTCTGACCATTTACGTAACTTCTACGACACTGGGTCTAGCTCAACCCAGTGTGTTTCCTGTGTTCCAGGAACCAGACAATTCCTGTTTTCCAGNGAACCCTCCTGTTATCACCACCACTGTTCCCAAGTTCTGGCAAAAACAACCGGACATACCTAACAGAGTCTGGTGAACTTCTGCACTCTCTTCTCCTCCACAGTTGGGGAGTTGACTTTGAGCTTTGCTAACGCAGTTAAGAACCAGAACTGAGTCTAATTAGAGATGTCATATCCTCTGAAGTGTTCACATTTTACACATAGTTTTTACAGACCCTCAACCAGTGAAAAGTCAACAAAAGGATATATAAAAAGTGAGACACTGGAACTATTTTGGACCACAGCTTGTGTGTCCTGAAGCAGAACCCCTGCAAATACAAAAGATTGGAATAAATTTTTTTAGATCAATATGTATTATTGCCCAGCACCAAAGGTTGTGTCTGTGTCTGTTTGTTTGTCTGTACCAGTTAATTTTGCAGATACTGAGATAAAATCAGTTATGGTAATAACTGAGAGTATTTTACAAAACATTCTCTATGTGAAGTCAAACAAGATATTGCAATATTGACTGAGATTGCGCACAATGTTATTGTCAAAGTTTTACCAAAATGGTTTTGGCTCTATCATTTCTCAATAAAAGATTATTTCAATTTAAAAGCTTGGGATGAAAGGTGGCATGTGATATACATTACCTCAAGAAATACTAGGCTTTTAATTGTCTCAGGGTATTATCATGTATTAAATCAATGGGAACAGCATTTCTAACATGGCATCAAATCAGGTTTGATCATTTCATACAAAAGTTCAAAACTGACATAAATTTACTGACAGCAAAGATTGAAATGAGCTCCGCAACTCTGTGCTGCCACCTGCTGAACATATTTATACTTGCATCCTGTCCAGTTTTACTTTAGAGAAATTATTCTGTTGTAGATGATTCAGTAATAATCTTCTAGTAACTCTTTTTCACTAAACTATATTCACAATTCTGATGGATTCGGTTAAACATTAGAAAACAGAAATTGTTGCTAATGTCAAATATTTTGTTCACAACAGTGACACTTGTCATCAATGAATATGTTGCCAATTTTAAGTACTTTTGAACACAAACAATCTTCAAGAGACCTTTTTAATACACATGTGAGTATTCTGCTTTGTATATTTTATTGTTGTTGCCATAGTTTGTAAAGTTTGATTATTCCAATGAAAATAAAATTTAGGAGATTCTTCCTAAGATTTTTGTTATTTGTGGTGGTTGTTTATGAATGAGTGCATGTGTATCAAAGACTAAAAAAACACCCCACCAAAACACTCTAACCCTGCACACCTAAAAAAAAAACAGAACCCCACGTGCCAAAATGTCCATGAAGCTGTCATGTTTATGTCACACTTTTGAAAAGATGGGCCAACTCATCTCCAGTGCATCATATTTATTTAGGTAAACATCCTGCAACCTGCAACCAGAAAAACACAGTCGGTTAAAGGAGCTGCTCGGTGCTTCTCTCAACTGCTTCAGCAAGCGGTGGCTAACTTCTTCTGCTGGGGTAACAATAAAATATTTACACTGCGGAACTCAACAGTAAACAGTTCAGTATAATCACAAATCAGTCTGCATATTTCTGCCTCTTCTTTTCACATACAACAGGTATTAGCTAACTTAAATTCACACAAATGTATTTTATGAACTAGTACTATCATACCCTCTAATTATATTGGTAACAGTTCCCAAACCAAAACAAATGGCCAAGTAGTCAATACCGGCATTAATCACAGACTACTAACTGTGCTCGCAAAAGATCTGGAACCACGTGCACACATTTATGCTGGCCTTACACCACATGGAGTTCCACATTAGCTTAGCAACACATTTACTCAGTGTAATGTAATTTAGTTGTAATAACCTGCTTTTACTGATGTTACCAGCGTCACTATATGACCAAGCCTCTGCCTCCCGGCTCGAACAAGAAAACTAAACAGAGGTCGGTGGTCCCACACCGTGACTCATGATACGACTACTGTCACCTCGAATCCATCTATTTACTACCCAGCTTACCTGCAACCAGAAAACACAGTCGGTTAAAGGAGCTGCTCGGTGCTTCTCTCAACTGCTTCAGCAAGCGGTGGCTAACTTCTTCTGCTGGCCAGAGCGTCAGGCACCCGCACACATAACACCGAGCGCCCTCTGCTGGTAATACTTATACCGTACTTTTAACTAATGTAATAGATGATTTCAGCAGTAGTCTATCATTAGAAAATGATCCTACCCAAAAATACAATGGGGGCGACTATTTTAATGGGGGGCTACTATTTCCATGTACATAACATACATATTTTATGTTTTCCATAGTACCACATTTACACACAAGAAAATCCTTCTGCCCGGAACTTAACAATTCTGCATTCAAAATAAAAGTTTTAATTTGCAATGATGTGTGACACACTCAATGAAAATATATTTTTTAAATACTTACAGTATCTGAAATGTAAAATAAACTCAATTTAATTTTTTGTCATAGATTTATTTTCAGTTACAGGCTTGGGTAAAATAAGACTAGAAGACTCTAAAACATAAACCATTGAAGGGCTAACGACCCAAAACCTGAGGGAGAGCAGCTCAACTCACTGCACCTGACCAACTCACAACATGTCAACTCAGTCAAGAGTTTTATTTTATTTTTTGCAAAGCAAAAGTTTAATTCACATTTAACAGTAAATTGTATGATTCTCATTGTTTTATTTACATTAGTGTTTGGGTTTGGATTACATACTCTATTCATTCATTTTCTTAACCCACTTTTCCATGCAGGGTCATGGGGAGCTAGTATATATCTCTACAAGTCATTGTGCGAAAGGTGAGTGTTTTGGTAGTTGTATAAAAATAGGAGAAAACAACTTTAACTAAGGAACTTTATTCCAGCAACTGCAGACACTCCATTAAAAAGTGCAGCTCTTGCTGTCTTCTTACTCTCTCTAACACAGACTCTCTTCTGCCAAAGCTGTTCATCAAATAGTTTTTTTTTTCCTGTGACATAAGCAACAGAGGAAGTTTGAGCCCCTTGAGCAGAGTGAAAGTTGTGCTACATTCCATCTTTTCCCACCACTGAGGATGAATGAGCTCAGACCAGTTTGCTGCTGTATTAATAAAAGACTACTGTACTGGGTCTCTCCAAAAAAGGTTTTGCGCATTTTTGTTTGTGCAAAGTATTCTTTTGGCTTGTTGTAGAACCACTTTAGTTCTAACATGGTCGTACTCTCTATTGTTGATAGTTAGAGGCAGAATGCACACTTTTTCCTCATTAGTCTTGCACTGAGAAACTGGAAAGGGGATTCACCAGTTGTGGCATGGGATGAAGACCTTTAGCTGTGAAACATTTCAGTAACTGCAGGCTTCTAGGGTTGTTGGGTATGGCCGCCCACACAAGAAAGAACATCATCCTCTCCTGCAAGCTCCTCATTACCACCACCTGCTTCCACACCGGTAGCAGAGTCCTCTGAGACATTGTCTACGTCAAGTTCAAAGCAGCAGTAAGATGCTACAATACAATAGCTACAATAACAAGCTTTATTTAATGTGTTCATCCAGATTTCAGGGTCTTGTCTAAGCAAGCAGAAACAGTCAAACACCACAGACTTTATAACAGCTATAGACAGGATGTACAGGCAAGAGAAGCTAAACCGGGCCCAGTGCAAAAGATTATAACGCCCGCGACCATGAAACGTCTTTTAGATGGGAGGAAATGGTACAGAATGCGGCAATAGTTTCATAGAGTTTGGAGTTTAATGAAGTTTTTTTTCTTTACGTTGATAACATCATAATTTACTTTTTTAGCTTATTTTTCAATGTTAACAAATATAAGAGTATGTGTCAGAACAGAAGAAACTGCACACTGTTGTGATTTAAACCATTATTGTGATGATTTGACAGTCTCTTCACCGACATGCAGGAAAGCACTTCAAAAACGCAGAAGTGATTTAAGGATTTTATTTGTGAAAAACCACAGAAATAAAACAGTCATCAGGGAAGTCTAAAGGAGAGGCCAGGGAGGGGACCACAGGAAAACTGGCATTCTGGAGACAGGACAGGGAAAGAAATGGTGAGGATAGCAAATGTTTCTGCTAAGGAATAATCGAGATGCTTACTTTTAAAAGGAGGATGGAGTGCCCTGGAGGGGTGAGCGGAACCAGGCAATGCAGTCGGATAGAAATCAGTTTAGTTCCAGAGGGAGTTCCATTCACCGAGTGACGGTGGGATGTGCCCTGGAAACCTTGACACTGGGCAGCAAGGAGGAGAGTGGGACAGGTTCGACAGAGCTTGCAGAGGATGAGGTGACGAAGGCTGCCAGCCCACACTGAATGCTCCAGGGTTTCGCAGGTTGAAGACAGAAGCCGTGAAGGAAGAGCCGAGTTCACTTTCCAGCAAGGAAAACCTACAGTGAAGAGCAACACACAGGTAATCTAGTGATGTGCTGCTCGACACATCCTGCTCCTGTGGCTGTGTCAACACGTCAAATATCACGTGACCGCTCCTAAACGAGGCCTCGTTCTTTCTGGTGTCTCGAGCTGCTTGTGACTCGCAGCTCTTCGTGCGCTGATTCGCAGGAATCCCCAGTGGGCGGGTCTTGTAGTTATTCTCAAGGCTTTAAAATGAGACTGAATATCCACCCAAACTGTGGGTTTTTGGAAAGGTGGACGTGTTTTTGTACAAATTTGAAATAGCGAGATATAGTTAGAGAGAGTCTGAAGTTGAGTGGTTGTGTGGATGGATTTGAGTCTGTGAGGCTGAGTTTAGACAGTTAGGTTCAGTGATTGTGTGTGATTTTGAGTGTATTTAAAAATATTTGTGAGAATGAATAAAAATCTTTGAATGTCACTCAAAGCCTCTTATATGAATCACTATCATGACATCATAGCATAAAGTTACAAGTTCTCAGATAGTATTAAATGAAAATAATAATTCATGGAATAATAATGATATTCACAGTCCAACAGAACAAGGTGTCACTATTGTTAATAAAGATCATGTTTATTGTAACATCCTCCTTTCAGTTTATAAAAACAAAAACACAGGTTTCATTGGACAACATGAGCTTTAATGAAAATGGTATGAATGAAACACAGACTCGTGATTTAAATAGTTATCAATTTTATTCACGTCAACTGTAGTACATAAAAGCAACCACCAGATGTCGCTATTTTAGGTTTTTTCGAGTGCTTCGGCGCAATAGGCCATTTTCTGAGCAACTGTCTCAAAGTGGTTCAATAATTCAGGAAGCCTCGGTTTCACCATCACTACACACAGGTAATCCAATACAGAGGTCTGAGTAACAGGATTGTAAGTTTGCAAAGGGCTAAGAGTTACCACAAAAGGTAAAACCCTCTGGCATCAGAGTGCTGGCAGGCGTCTCCTCTTAAGCTCCTTCAGACGAACGTGGAATGCGTCGCAGGTGTGCAGAAAACACCTGCTGATGAGCGCCCATCCCAGCAAAGCTGCATGGCACCATCTAGAGGGAGAACTGATGAACTGCACCGATCCCAACAATTATAAGTGAGAACCTTAGTGCCATCTGAATATCTGGTGGTGTCGATTCTCAGTCATCTAGGACATGATAAATCCCCAAAAAAGTTCAAAAACAAAACTGCTGAATTTCTATTCTGTAGCCGAAGATGTTTTGCTTCCCTTTCGAAAGGCTTTAAAAATTAAAAAAATGTCTACTGATGTCATGACATTTTTTGAACTGGTAAAGCCTCCTGGATGGAAAGCAAAATGTCTTCACCTACAGATTAGTAGTCCAGTTCTTTAGTTTTTTTAACCTTATTTTTGACAAACGGCCAGCTTTGAGAAAGTACATATGTTTTACTTAAGTTACTGTCAAACTTCATAAACCATAGTACAGTATTGATCATAATTCTTCTATCAGTTACCCAGTTTACTTTTGGCCCACTAGATTTACTTTGCAATACCATGTAATGCTCTGACAGAAGTCAAAACCAAAGTTTTTTTTAATTATTTTTTTTTTATTATTATTATTTTTTTTTAATTTATTTATTTTAAACCAAAGTAATCATTTTAAATGAATTTAGTCATTTAAAATGTCAAAAACAACATTAAATCTTCACCAGAGAAATTGTGAGTTCCCTTACAATGAATGGTAAACTCCTGCAAACTGTAATACGGTAATATTTGTGGAAAGTTCCTGTGCAGAGATAGATATTTCTCTTTTTTTATTCAGTCAGAAATGCAGTAGTTTCTTCCTAACCTGTTATAGGACTTTTAGAATACTGCTATGACAAAGATGAGGATACTTACAAAAAAAACCCAACAACAACAAAAAATTTCCCACATTTCCACCCTTTTGAAATTTTTACTTATTCGTGTTTTGTGTTTTGAAATGCAAATTTTTGTCAAGCTTTTATTTTGGAGGTGACAAAGGGAAGTTGTTTATAGGTGAGCTCGAAGCTAGAGGGACACCCGGAATGCCGACTTCTAAATGCATCGTGAAGAGTAGCCGTAAGGAAGACAAAGAAAACTGCGACTTGAGTGAAAAGTGAGAAAAAGAGAGTTAATTCTGCTAATGGTTGGTCTGGCATAAGCTGGTGTGTAAATGGCTCAAAATGGATATCCAGGTAGGGAATAATGAGGATGATATGGATTTGGAGGGATGGACGACAGTAAAGGGGAGAGGTCGAGGACGTGGAAGAGACATGATAGAAGAAGGTAGAAAGTAGTTCTGAAGAGGAAAGAGTTGCTAGACGTGAGGTAGAAACGGGGGAGTATAAAATAATATTTAGGTTCAGGAATGAAGAAGAACAGAGCTACATTTGCCCAATTATAGTGTCAAGAGAAATTAAAAAGAAGATTGGAGAGGTAGATACTGTGAAAGCACTGAGAGATGGAAATTTAATGATAATTTGCAAAACTGAAGAACAAAAAAGAAAGGCATTACATGTGGAAAGCATTTGCAAAAAAATGGTGGTGAAAAAGAAGATTGTTGGTGAAAACTGTCAGTTTCCACTGTTCCTGCCATGTCCTCAGCCTTGCTAGTCAGTACCTTTCCACAGTCTCATGCCACGCCCCTGTTTCCATGCCCACACTCCACAGTCTCATGCCACGCCCTCGTTTCCATGGCTACGCAATCACTGCCATTAGTCTCACCTGCCACAGCCTGTATTTAAGTCCACAGTCCTCAGCCACTAGTTGCCAGATTATGGAATGGTTAACCCCTAGTAAATGTCCAGCGCTTCACAGTGCTTGCCTGAAACTTGACTCTCATCCTTTGCCTGTTCCTGGCCTGACACCTTTTTGACATCTGACTCACGGTAACCAAACTTTCTTCTTGACTCTGGACATCACCTGCTGGACAACCCCTTTCTGGATTTGGTTGCACACTCTGGATCTCCTGGTTCTGACCCATTGCCTGGCCCTGGACTCGCCCCCTCGCCCAACCCCTTACTGGACCATGTCAGCTGCACTTGACCACCAGTCCCCGACGCTCTTACCTGTTCTGGTTCTGGTCCTGCTTCCAGTCCACGACGTGAGTGCTAAGCCCAGTAGTAGAGATCCCGTATTCAGTCCATCTTCAATAAACATCTTAAAACTTTGTCATTGTCTGCGCGTTCTGAATCCTGCCAAGTCTCGCCTTGTCAGAAAACAAAGTAATTCTAGGGGTGATTAACGGTATTCCATTAAATAAAGATTTGGATAAATTAAAATTAAATATTGTTGGAGCTCAGGTGAAAGAAGTAAAGAGATTAACAAAAAATGTAAATGGAGAAAGAATAGGAAGTATATCATTATTGATTGAGTTTTCTGAGAGCATTTTACTGCAAAAAATTAAAATAGGTTTCCTGAGTTTCCCGGTGAGGCCTTTCATCTCGCCACCAGTTCGCTGTTACAAGTGCCAGAGATATGGACATATGGCTGCTGTATGGAAAGGTAAACAAGTGTGGAGGAGATCATAGAAATGAAGAATGTAAGGATGAGGTACAAGGGAAGGGCTGCATTTGTGGTGGACAACATAAAGTAACATTTGGGGGATGTAAGGTTAGGAAAAGAAATCCAGCAGATAAAAATGACAAAAACTTAAGTTATGCTGAGGCAGTTAAATGCATTCAAGAACAAAGGACTAGAGATACAGCTGGAAAAGAAAAACAAAATCAACAGCAAAGGGATATAGACTCAGAAGAAAACAACACCTTGGATGTAGGAAAAATGATATTATTCATAAGATATGTTATTAATTGCACAGATCAAGTTAAACACAAAACAGAAAAGATTAAAATAATTGTATGAGGAGCTGAAAAGTTTCTGGGAATTAAAGAAGAGTCTTGAGAAGACACTTGTAAAAAATTGGAATCAGATGGAAAAACAGGAGCATCTGTTGATTAAAAAATATGATAATATTATAGTGGAATGCAATGAGTTTAATTTCAAATGGACAGGAATTGAAAAGATACTGAGACAAACTTAAAGAAAAAACAGAAATGATATGTATACAGGAAACATGGTTAAAACCTAATTTAGATTTTGTTATAAAAGGATATAATAGTATAAGATTGGACAGAGAGGAGGGTGTGGGATTTTTATTAAGCAGGGAATACAGTATCAGGTTTTAGGAAAAGCTACTGAATTGGAGTATATTGTAGTTGAAATATGGGCGATAGAAAGAAAATATAATATAATAAACTTCTATAATCCATGTAAACCAATGACAGTTGAAATGATGGAGGAATTGATGGGATATCTAGAAGGGAGTGTTCTGTTCTGAAGTTGCAAATGTTATGTTTTCAGAAGCTGTTTCATTCATGTAGAGCAAAAAATGAGGAAAGCCTGCCCTCTTGTGTTCTTTTCAGGTATTGTAACTTGACAACCGTTTTTTTTTTTGTAGACAGAAACTTTATTGAACGGCAGAAGTAGTCAAGAACAAAACGGCA
>NC_051435.1:30555746-30557367 GCF_001649575.2 Kryptolebias marmoratus | reverse complement strand
ACCTGCTGACAACGATCTTCGGTCTCCAGAGTTATGATATGAGGAAGGTGTTAGATAGCCTTTGCATTAGACATGCACCAGAAACGGCACAGGGAGAGTTATATGGTATGGGGATTTTAATGCAAGTAGCACTTTATGGGGAAAAAGTAAAGAAAAAAATGGACAAATTATTGAAGAATTGACAGAAATGAAAAACCTTGTATGTATTAATGATGGGAGGGGAACAAGGATTAATGCGAGAACAGGAATAGAGTCAGTTATAGATTTAACATTTGTATCAAACTCAATGGCTGGAAGTCGTGTGTGGGACATTAATAAAAATACAACAATTGGTAGTGATCATTTTCCCATTAAAATAACAACTGGAATAAAACTAAACAGTAATAATATAAAAGTAAATTAGAACTGGAATTTTACCAAAGCAGATTGGAATAAGTTCAAATATTTGAGTAATGAGTATAAAAAGGTACTTATCTAAGGGGGGTTCCCCCCCTGTCGAATACCTGCAATAAAAAGACAAAATAAATATTAATAAATTTTGTAAATCTGTAACATTTTTTAAACATTTCTAATAAAAAGATACTCACCTTTGTTCTCCAAGTGCCATCATCCTCAACCAAAACCAAAACAGATAAATGATCATTTTCTGTTGAAGCACCAGAGGTCAGTGTTTCTTCACCAACTAAACTCAGGCAGTGCCCGAGCAAAATGGCCGCTCTGCAGCCAGCAGCTCTCCATGAGGAGCTTCAGGAGGTAGATGTGGTGTATCTCTTCTTATCTCCTGGTGTGGATGACCTCCTGGGTGAAGCTGCAACAAGATGCCTCTCTTCTGATGAACGTTGCTCCCGTTCATCCTTACAGTTTCGGGGTCTTCGGGTTCCTTCGGGTTCCTCCGGATCCGCAGATCCACCTCCAGCCAAATTGCAGAAGTCTGCTGCTGTCCCTCCAGCAGACGCTCCACTAGCTCATCTCACCTGTGTTGTTTTACTGATTGCTACAGATTGCTTATTAAGTGCACGTTTTATTTCTTCTCTGCCCGACCACGTCTCTCCACCTTTTCTGTTCCTGCCCTGACCTGATCTGTTCATTCAGTTCAGCTCAATGAAACCTTCAGTTTTGTGTAAACGGTACCTCGACAGCCTCGCCAGACGCTCCAGCTGCCTTTGGCTTAGTGAACCCCGCCAGAGGCAAAGGCAAGCCCTTCAGTTTTTAAACAAATGAACTATATACAAACTGGCCCTGGAGCAAGACGCTACCTAAGGCACTTCAAACCTCGCCAGACGCGAAGGTGGTCCAATCCTGCAGCACGCAGGGTTGTGGGACTAGTCGTCCTCGTTGACCTCCTCCCACGGAAAGGGCCTCTCGAAGTATCTTAGAAACCTGAAGGAGCTGCCGTGGGAAGTCGAAGGAGAGGAATCTGAGGGGGGAGAATGATGTTCTTCATCCTCTGCCTCTTTCGACTAACTTGTTCGGAGCAGCCATCCTCCCTGCTCCTCTTTGTGGAGATGAGGCCCAAAGACTGGGAAGCTACAGGAGCTCCAGCAGGAGCTCCAGGAGCTACAGGAGCTCAAGCAGGAGGTGCAACAGGAGCTACAGGAGCTGCAGGAGCTCCAGCAGGAAC
>NC_051435.1:30523823-30554912 GCF_001649575.2 Kryptolebias marmoratus | reverse complement strand
GCAGGAGGTGCAACAGGAACTGCAGGAGCTCCAGCAGGAGGTGCAACAGGAGCTGCAGGAGCTCCAGCAGGAGCTACAGGGGCTACAGGAGCTGCAGGTGCTCCAGCAGGAGGTGCAACAGGAGCTGCAGGAGCTCCAGCAGGAGCTCCAGGAGCTTAGGAAATATTTTGCTAACACAACAGAAAAGCACACACAATTTAATTTTCTTTTTACATATAGATAAGGTAACATAATGCTTTTCATACAAATACAAACATTTTATTTAAGTACCAGCGAGTACAGTATAGTCAGTGTGTGTTCAGCAGCAGGGATTGATGAAACATGTTTAATATAAAACGTTGTTACAAAGATTGTGGTGAGAGTGAACTGAGATGGGCCCTAAAGAAAACTCTCCTTAGGGCTCCATCCAGCCTGACTTGTATTTTTACGATTTTGTTGCCACAGGATAAAACTTTCAAAATAAAATGTGCATCAAAGTGTTGTCGGAGAAGTTTTCAGTTGACACTTTGGCTGTTTAGCGGCCCTTTGGTACGATTAGTTAGCCATGCTGTACCTTTAGTTTAGCATTATCATGTTTCAGTTTATGTTAGCCTTCCTGTACATTTTGTTTTGTTTTGTTTATCTTAGCTCATTTTTTTGATATTGTCAGATTGTTAGATTCCTAATTGTTGTTTAGTTCAGCTTTAACTTTATCATGATTTCATTTAGATTATTTTAGCTACTATTTTGATTGTCTTAGCTCATGTTTAGATATGTTTAGTTTCATGATTTTATTTAGATTATCTTATATTGCATTTAGATTATACATAATTGATGTTTTTACTTCTGCATCTCTATATTTGATTATGATGTTTTTATGATGTTTGATATGATGTTTTTATCTGTATTTGATTCTGTACCTGATTGTTGTTTCTGTGTTGTAAAGCACTTTGAGTCGCCTTGTTGCAGAAAAGTGCTATATAAATAAATTTCACTTCACTTCACTTTATTTTTAGTTTTAGTTAATTTTTCACTTAGTTTTTGCTGCAAAGTTTTGAATTTCATTTAAAAATATATATTTTGTTATTAACCTGTAATGTCTGAATTTATTTACAATTATCTAAAAAATGAAACATGCTTTTGCTGTCAAGCAGGTGCTGAAGTAGATTGTTACTTTGAATAAAGTGCATACAATTACAATACATTACATTACAAGATACAATTACATTTAGGTGTGGTGAAAATTAGCTACATCAGGCAGAAGTGGCCATAATAGTAACTAAACATATTTTCCACCTTCAGGTATGTAAATTAATTTATTGATGCAGCTATTGATGAATAAAGGACCACAAAGACCCACCGAAAACTCCTGAAAAGAAAGACCAGACAGAATCAACAGTTCAGGAGGACGTCATGGAGGACATCCAGGTGGACTTTTCTGGACTGGAGTCCTTTGAGGACAAGAGCAGGGACAGACAGAGAGAGACAGGACCCTCTGGATGAGAGGAACAGAAGCAGGCAGAGAGGAGTGAGGAGACCCTCTCACAGTGTTGCCAGGACAGAAATGTAGGATTATCGTACCAGAGACATAAAATTATTGTATTTTGAGGGAAATTATCGTACACCCATCATAACCAAAATAACAAGTCTATTGATGCGCTAAAGTCACTGTAGTGTTGAATAGTGTCTGACAGGTACTCAGTGCTTCTTCTTCCAGACTGGCTCTGCTTCTTTCTTTCTTTCTTTTTTTTTTCCTCACTCATGATTTATTACATAGAAATAGGCATAACTATATTCTGAACCTTGTAAACATGCATAGATATACTTAAGTATAATCCTCCATTCTTAAACTTTTTAAAAGGCAATACGACAGCTTAGAACAGGGTTGTCAAACTCCAGGCCTCAAGGCTCCACGGTCCTGAAAGTTTTAGGTTTTTCTGCTCCAACACACCTGATTCAAATGGTTTAATTATCTCCTCCCCAAATCACAAAGTTCTCTAGAGGCATGTCCACAAGTCATCCATTTAAAGCAAGAACACATCTAAAACATGCAGGACAGCGGCCCCCGAGGAATGGAGTTTGACATGTGTGGCTTAGAAGGTTTTTTCTGTTTGTATGTTAAGTCTGCAAAGTAATAAATTAAGTCATCGTACAATAGAAATTCTAAAACCATGTTGGGAAAAAGGAAACAAGGAGTTTTGGATGGATAATTAACAAAAAGGTAGAAGAATTGCAAATGACCAATTTAAGAATTAGTTCGTTAGTGCCTTTACCAGTAATTCCACCGTGGATTCTTTTAGATGCAAAAGTAGATATGACACTTTTAGACAAGAAGAAGCATAAAGGATGTATTTTAAACTCAAGCATAGTACAAATATATATAAATAATTATTATAATCATATCCAGATTTATACAGATGCATCAAAAAATTCAAATGGAGGAATAGGAATTGCATTTTTATACCAGATTTTCAAGTAAGACAAAGGAAACAAATCACAAACGGATTATCAGTATATACAGGTGAATTTTTAGCATTGTTACTAGCAATACAATGGATAGAAGAAGTAAGACCTTTAAAAGCTATAATATGTTCAGACTCTAGTTCAGCATTAAATAGTTTAAAATACAACCATTCACATAGTAGACCAGATATTCTATTAGAAATTCAACAAACATTATTTAGGATACAGATGATGGGTTTAACAGCTGAATGGATTTCAGCTCATATTGGGATTAAGGGTAACAAAATAACGGACAGGGAAGCAAAAAAGCCATCAGTAGGACAAATTAATTTTATAGTAAATATTAATAAATCTGAAGCAAAAAGTATAGTTAAACAAAAATTGAGGGAGAAGTGGCAAAAATAATGGGGTGAAGATAATAAAGGAAGGTGGTATTATAGGATTCAAAACAGAGTACGAGAAATGAGAATAGGAGGAGAAAATAGAAGAGAGGAAAAACTAGATTAAGATTTGGACATACTGCTTTTAATAGCTCGTTATTTAGAATAAATCAACACAATACAGGAAACTGCCAATATTGTGGGAGAAGAGAGATGATAGAACATTATTTTAGAGTGTAGGTGTAAGAAAGAAAGGAGATTAATGTTAGAGGAATTTAGGAAAAATAAAGCAATATTTAATTTAGTAGATATACTGAAAAGGAATTCAGACTGCAAAAGTATTCAGACTTTAATTAGGTTTTTCAAGAAAACAAACTTAATTAGAAGAATATAATATTAGCATAGCGTAAAATAGACATTTTAAACCACACTCCATACCAGTAGGTGGCGGTAATGTAACTTCAACGTTTCATGCCAACCGCCAATAAAACCTCAAAAAGAAGAAGAAGTCGTTCATGTGATCCTACGGAAGCCGGTTTAGGTTTTTAAGGTTTCCAGCAGCGTGGGTTTCGTCGGTCTTCAAACAAACAGGTAATAATCTGATTGGGAACGTGTTTTTAAGACTTAACCTTCTTGTTATGACAATTGGTGAAAATAATGTTTTGGACTCTTTCCGGTTTGAAAGAGTCGTTTTTATATCAAAACAAACATTGTCAGCTTAACGGTGTTAGCATTTTAGCTGGCCGAGCTAAAAATGTTGGCATGTGTTTGAGCATTTCTATACCTCAGTTTAACATACTTATACTTTTAAGTCTTTATTTGATACCGACGGTGTATTTATCTTTCTTAATAGGTTCACTACATTTTTGTAGCAAATCGTGAAATAAACATATTGCCGTGTAAAGCTCCCAGAACCACTTGGTAAAGTTGTATATTTGACTAAGTTTAAACAACCTACTCACTTTAGTCCTACAAATGTTTGAAGTTGTAGTTAAGATATTTTTGTGTATAATTTATTTATTCAGTATGCCTATGTCTGATTGTAAACATTTAAAATGTAAATTGCTTTCTAGATGGATCAAAGCCTACCAGAGGAAGATGCACAGATGTTATCCACACTTAAGGAGGAGGAGATGGAAATCTGCATGGCAACGCAGCTAGAAAATCTCATTGTGACCCCAGGCGAAGCTTTGCAAGCCACGGAAACACGTGAAGATGAAACAGAAAATATACAGAAACCAGAAACAACAGGAACTCTGACAGTGGAAAATGTGTGTGAGTCACAGCTAGAAATATTAACTGTGACTCCAAACGAGGCTATAGAAGCTGTTCAAACACGTGAAGAAGAAATAGGAGTACAAACACAAGAAACAAAAAGAACATTGACAGAGGACAGTGTGTGTGAGATACAGCTACAAAATCCTATTGTGACCCCAGATGAAGCTATGCAAGCAAACCCAGAAACACATGAAGAAGAATCAGGAGCTGTACATGAGACGGCAGCAACCAACAGTGTGTGGAAGATTAATGACTCTGAGGATGAGAATTCAGACAGGTGTGTACATGCACACAATAAGCACTTTAATACTTTATAAGTTTGTGTCTTGTTGGTCACTTACACCCACAGTTGTCTTTGTGCTTGAATCATTGACATACTGTATATGATAACTAGAGAGAGAACAGAGAGCATGAAGTTGAAGCCACAAAGGATGAGTGCCCCCTAGTGGCTGGCTGCAATACAAATTTTAAGCCCCATCCCGCCATGTAAATGAATGACTTTTTTAATTAAAAAAAAAAAACATTTCAGATAATGTTTTTCAGCTATGGACTGATGTTGCTCTAACTATTTGATTGATTTTCTGTTTACATGTGGGATTTTTTATTCTGTAAGTTTAGTTTTATTTAGTTATTTGAGGCTCTAAGAAAAGTGTTAGGTTACACTGTAATTGACAGCCTGTTAACAAGTTGTGAGTGAGAAGGTAGGACCTTTTTGTCAGTGGTACAGTCCCATGTCCCCAGTGCACAGACTCTGACTCCAAAAATACAGCATGGCATCACCCAAAAAACTGACATGTTGGCTTTAGTTTTGAACAAAAGGAAAAGCTGGAGAAACTTTGTCCATCTTTATTATTATTGATGATTTGACATCTGAAGTAATCCATACTGTGGGTGGCAACAGAAGAAAACTGACTGATGCTCTTCTTTTCTCCTCAGTGACAGTTCTTCCTCTTCCTCTTCTTCTTCTTCCTCTTCTTCATCATCCTCTTCTCCATCTCCTCTGGTGTTTGAAGATGATGACGAAGGTTTCAGCCAACCAGCCCCTATCAAAACTAGAGATGAAGTCTTACTTGAGGTTGGTATTTGGTTTTGCCCATATAAATTGTTCTATATTGACAGTGGGAAAACAGCATTTTCACTGGGAGAGACATGGTGGAAAAACAAACAAAACAGCCTCTGTGAGTTCAAAGGTTTTACATCTGACCATTTGCTGTATGACCTTGGCAATTTGTTGTCATCCCTAGTAATTCTGTCCATAAACATTATAAACAGAACCAGTGACAAAATGCCACCCTGGTGTAATTCAACACTTAGAGCCATTTTTGTGTTGTCTAATGTTGATAAGCTGTGGTGGCCATTTTTAACATGTAGGGAAATACTGGACACCATATGGGAACCCAGAAGTTGAAGCCAGAGTGGGTCCAGCATCCCTACGGGACGGTCTCAGTACAAGTTTTATGTCCTGCCACCATGATGCAAACAAACAAAACATTGCCCTTATTAAAAAAAAAACGTGAATATTTTACTCAAATGTTCACTCTTGTTGATTCCTGTAATTCTTACCTTTCTGCTGTATGTTCATGTAATTAATTATCTGCGATGGACTTGCGACCTGTCCAGGGTGTCCCCTGCCTCTCACACAGTGATGGCTGGAGAAAGGCACCAGCTCTCCACGACCTGGAAAGGAGAAGCGGGTAAAGAAAATGGATGGGTGGATAGTCATTTCATGCTTAAAAGAAAGGTCGTGTGGCACCATGTGGACTCCATAGGTCCACATCCATTGTTCACAGACTCTGGTTCTGAAAACTGTCCTGCTGGCTTTAACCCTCAACAATGAGAGAAGCTGGGAGACACTTGGTCTAGAACAGATGACTATCTAAAAAAATACAAAATTTTAGTATAAATTAATGAGACTCTTTTTTTTTTTTTTTTCTCCACACAAATCATGACTAGTACAGAAGCCCAACAACAAAACTCCACTCTGTCTCAGATCAAGCAGGTCATTCCTCCCAGTCACTCACCCTCAGGTCACTCTGTTATTGCCTAAATGGGTGTTGAAGGTCCTAGATGGAGAACTGAGTTCCCAGATGAGGCACCTCTAAAACTAAGTAGTCCATGTAAGTGAAGAAAACCACTCCAAAGCAGACATCCACCCAATGTCTCAGCCTGTCAGGCATAATGTGATGATGGTCAACAGTACTAAAAACTGAGGTCAGATCCAACATCAATCCTCATCAAGTTATTATTGGGGACTTCAAAAGAGCTGTTTCAGTGGAATGAGATTTTGTATCAGCTCTGTGTTCACAGCAAACAAAACTGAACCCTGTACCTACAGTGAAACATGGACGAGGCTCGGTTCTGTTCTGTTCTGGGGCTGCTTTGCTGCATCTTGAATATTTGCAGGGTACAATGAAATCTCAAGACTCAAGGCATTCTGAAACAACATCTGCTGCTCTGTGTCAGAAAGCTTGATGTCAGTCACAGGTCATGGGTCCTCCAACAATATAATGAACAAAAACACCCAAGAATGGCGAAGAACAAAACATTTGACTATTGTGAATTGGTACCTGACCAAAATCCAAAATCTTATCAGGCATCTGTAGAAGGAGCCAAAACATGCAGTCTGCAGATCATGAGGAGTGGACCAAAGTACCAGTGAACAGATGTGGACCGGTGCAGAAGGCTCTGAGATACAGAAATGGCATGATTGCCTCAAAAGGTGGTGCAACAAAATTTTAAGTCAAGCGTGTTTTTTATTTTTTTAATATATATAATTCTGATCAACCACAATTCAAAAGTAATGACTGATTTTTTTGTATTATTACTTTTTTCCTTTACAAGTTATTTCAGTGACCACTGGATTTTTGTTTTTCGAACAAAAGGGTGCAAACAAATTTTGTTTGTGTTCAGGAGCTGCCAGCTGCAGAGGAAGTGTTTGTCACTTTGCCACAGGAAGCAGAGCTGCTACCAGTGGGAACAGTCTCCAGTGTTCTACAGCAGCTTGGTAAACGCAGCAAAGTTCACCTAAAAATGTCATCTTGTCTCCATCAGAGAGCTTTTTGGGTACTTTTTTAAACCTGCGTGTCCTTCTGCTCAGTTATCGTGCAGTCTCTGAAGGACACCCCTCCTCTGAATGACGACAGCATCCTCTTCACATCTGACAGGGTGGCTGTAGGAAAGGTGAGAGCACCAGCAGTTTCCACACATTCAGCTGTGTCTTGCATGTTAATGATGTGTGCTTCATGTGTTTGAGGTGTTCGAGGTGTTCGGCCCGGTGTCCAGTCCTCTGTACATTTTGCGTTTTAACTCTGCAGACCAGATTAACAGCAAGGGCCTGATGGAGGGACTGCTGCTTTATTATGCACCTTCCATCAAAGAATACACAGGATACATTCTGACTCAGCAGCTGACACTGTAAGAACACACACACACACAGTCTGTGGGCCACAGGTCACACTGAGACTGATTTTCTGTTAGGTGGGATGAGCTTAAACTACTGGGTTAAAATACTGTGTTTTCCACAGAGCAAAGGGATCTGATGCATCCTGGAAGAATGATGAAGAACCACCAGACGAGGTAATCACTGTAAACACTGTTGATTGGTCACAGATGGAATACAGGTCTGAACTCTTTGATAAAGTTAGTGAATGTGGTGTTTCAGGGAGTTAAAAGTGCATACATTTTAGATAAAGTGTTTGAAACTGTAATACTGTAGCAGACGCTGTAACAGGAACCTACACAGAGACGTACAAGACTAAAGCTAGTGTCTGCAGCTAGTTGGTGAATGGCATTCATGAGGGAGTCTCCAAAAACGTTTGCACATTCCTCTTGTGAGTGTCAGAGGCTTGCAGTCTTCTCATAAATTTTGAACGTATTCAAAAAAATCCTTGCTCTAGATTTTCCCTCAGAATCATTGCAGAGTTGTTGGAAGTGCCTCAAACTAGGGCTGGGTGATAGGACCAGAAAATAATATAGCCATAATTTGGAGCTTCATCATGATGTACAGTATTCAGTAATCAGTATTTCAAAATGTTCTTAATTACTGAATTATTGTTTATTTCAACACTACAACTTCATCCTCTGACCCTAATTCCTTCAGTGGGATAAAAAGCAACAAACTTTACATCTGTACTCTCACAGGGTCCTTTCATCCAGTCCAGCTCCAGAACAGAGATTAAGATGTTGCCCACTCAGAACAGAGCGCAAGTGTCTTTTGACCAATCACCGCTTTACATTCAGATACAGTTTAATGACAGTAAACCAGAGCAGGAAATGAATAACAACAAACACAAAGCCAAGTTCATCTGTTCTCATACACACAAACACGAGCTGAACACTTGACATCAGTACCGTGTTGAATGACCAGATTTGGAACAGCAACCAAGGTCACAAGAAAACACAATCATAGTCTACTTAGGTTAAAATAAATACAGCAAATTCTGACCTACAGCTTAATAAAATGACCAATTTTAAAGACCACATTTGCAGCATTAAGGCTCAGTTATAGTCACGCTGGCCTCAGCGCGCGGACCTGAGCGAGCGGTGGAGGCGTTTATACTTGACGCTTACGTCTGTGCAGAATTCTTCCGTGAGTTTTGAACGTTTGATTATCTTTGTGATCTGTCATAGAGGGATCAAATAAATGCTGATGCAGGAGAACCAGCTCTGCTAGAGCAGCGAAATCATCCATTTAGAATGGAGCGCGGCGCGTGTGGTCCGCGCCAAGTTACACAAATTGGGAGCTGCACAATGCGCCTCTTAGTCAGGAGCACTCTATATATGACAAAAGTTTGAAAATGGACCCTTCATTGACAGTGTGCCCTATAGTGCGGAAAATATGGTAGTTTTTGTTTTTTTCTGAGTTCCATGTTTTAGGATAAAAAAAATTAATAAATTATCCTAAAACTGTCTTATTATATGATCGATTAAAAAGCATTAAGTCATGAAGTGAATTTCACTAAATTTAAGCCCATTAGAAAGCAATAAATTTGATTCTCAATGGCATAAAAAATTTTAATCTTCAAGAAAAATCAGATGAGCAATTTTTTTTAAATTGCTCCACCGGACTCAATCATCTGGGTATTTCGGTTATGAATTATTGTTGTAATATACATTGGCGGATTATGCAGAACCATTCTGGTAATTGTTTCCCCTGGTGAGGAGAGCAGGATGAGCCACTGTATCAGACTGAACTTACTTCCTGCACCCGGGTCCTGCCTCATAAATATTTTCAAATGTATTGTTTATATTCTAGGACTTAACATCAACCAACCCACCTAAACCACTGCTAAATGCCTCTGTCAAAATCCAGTCAACAGAATATTCAGGGATATTTTAATCTGCCTGTTTAGTGCCATGCAAAAATATTCACTAACTCTGTAATTCCTTCAGTTTTTTTGCCTTTAAATCTGGAATTTAAATAGATTTGTATTCTATTAAATGCAACCATTCACAAAAATGCTTCACTTGAATGGGGGAAAATTTGATTGAAATCATTTTAAGACACAACTTTGAGTTTTAAAATTGTAAAAACATCAGATCAGCATTGGGTTATAACCCTGAACATCCCACACAGCACCAATAAATCCATTACTAAGATAATGCCACCACAGCCCTGCCATCAAAACTCAATGAGCAGGTAAGGAGGGCATCAATCAGAGAAACATCTAGCGCTTCTGCAGTGATTGGAGGATCTGTTTATCAGACCACTAGCTATACAGAGCTGGGCTTCATGAAAGAGTGATGAAGAAAAGCTGGACTGTTTGAAATTTTTCCCTAAACATATAATTTTGCGTCCACAATTTCTTCAACGTCTCAAGTTTCCATCCACTTTCTCAGTATTTGAATTAGGTTTCTCAGAACTTCCTCCTGACAGAACTGGTGGAGCTGAGTCATGTTTGTAGGCTTCCTTGCTCCCAAATCCCTTTTAAGCTCACAAATTTTTATGACATCGAGATTAGGACTTTTAATGTTACAAAGTAATTTTGGCAGTATTTTTAGGGTCATTGACTTTTGAAAGACCCATTTGTGCCCAAACTTTAACTTCTTGACTGATGTCTTGAGATGTTTCAATATTTTCACATAAAGTTCTTTTCTCATATTGCCTTCTATTTTCTGAAGTGCACCGGTCCCTCTTGCAGCAAAACACCCTACAGCTTATCACACCAAAACACCTTCATAACACCACTCAGTACCTGAGTGGTCTTATGGCAGGGTCTTCTCATGGTGTTTATACTTGTGAATAATTATTTGAGCAGATGAACGTAGCACCTTTGGACATCTGGAAATTGTACTCAAGGCTAAACCAGAATTGTTCTCTTCCTGTTATCTTGGCTGATTTATGATGCCACCCAAAGAAGCAGTGTATTTGAGGTGATCCTTAAAATGCCTCTGCAGGTCTGCCTTCAGTTAACTCAAATGTTGTCAATGAACCTATCAAAAGCTTCTAACGTAGTCTTTCTCAACGGGGGCGTTGAGAGGATGACGGGGGGCACTGGCAGCAATATTTTCAAAAAGGGGGCGCTGATATTCTTTTACTTGAAGGCAAAGTTTACACCAAAGATTCACAACAATATCAGTTTAAACTTTGAACTACTTGCAAAAAAATTGTGGCCTAAAACATTAAAACCGGCACAGAACTGCAGCTGTATCGATGGTGTTTCTCTTCGGCGCAGCTCCGTGCTGCCTTCAGGAGAACGGGACATCAGAGTATCGTTTTATACAACCCCTGGCAAAATCTATGGAATCACCCGTCTCTGAGGATGTCCCTTCAGTTGTTTAATTTTGTAGAAAAAAAAACAGATCACAGACATTACAAAAAACTAAAGACATTTCAAATGGCAACTTTCTGGCTTCAAGAAACACTAAAAGAAATCAAGAAATAAAATAATAAAAAATCCTTTTAAAAGATTTCCCTCATTTTCTGGAATTTAACAACAAAAAATCCTTTTTGGAATCCTAACTGACCTCAAACAGGAAAAGGTTGGTCTGATTTGATGTCAGAATGAGGAAAACAACGTAAACATCTGGTTTTAAACTGTATTTTTATTTTTTTTAGTAAATCATGTTGCGATGACTTTGTAATAATATCGATTCATTTCCTTCTTGCTAAAAAATGGTAAGTCTGAAAGAAGTGATAGTTCTGAATGATTTTTTTATTCCCAACATAAAGTTTCTGCAATAATGTTTTTCCTTCGGTCTCTGTAGAGTTTATACTGCTAAAATGATTTTTTCAGGTATAATCAATAACGGTGGAATGCGAAAGTTTAGCTTAAAAAAGAAGACTTGGGTGTCTTGTGCAGCTCTGTCACACTCTGCAATAACATGTCTCTTGTGTTTTTTCTCTCATTTCTAGGCTTTGGATTATAGTGATGATGAGAAAGAGCAACAAGCAAAAAGGAAAACAAAGAACACCAAAAAGACTGAAGGTGGCAACACAGGTACTGTTGAAAATATAGCTTTATTATGTAATAAAATGTGCTCTAATGTTGATCATTTTAAGCACCAGGTCATGCTTAAACCAGTGATTCCCAACCTTGGTCCTTGAGGAACACTACCTGATTTGAATGAGTGAGTGATTAACAGGCTTCTGTAGAGCTTGAAGACCTGCTGAAGAGCAGGAAAGCAATGAAAACATGGAGGATAGTGTTCTTTGAGGACCAAGGTTGGGAACCACTGGCTTACCCAACACATTAGCGCTCTGTGGAGTTAGCGGCGTCTAGCTCACGGCTGACCTGAAACAGGAGCGCTAATGTCGGCCAGCCGTCCCTAAGTGAACCATTGCGCGTGAGAGAAGGGGCCGGCAGAGAACGGCTGGCCGACATTAGCGCTCCTGTTTCGGGTCAGCCGTGAGCTAGACACTGCTAACTCCGCGGAGCGCGAATATCCAACATCCAACTTAAAACTAACTTCATTGCGGTCGCAAAACAGTTTCCTACCCAGCTGCACGAGAGTGGGGGGAGCTGTTTTGCACGTCCTGCAGTGTAATCATCGAACATAAACAACAGTCATCCATCGACAAACACTTTGTGTCTGCAAAACATGTGAGGAGAGCTGCAGACCAGGGACAATCCAGAAATGCTCATGAATGTCAGTTTAGAAGCTATCAAAGTTCTCAAATAAAGCACCTTTTGAGAATGTCAGTGTTTGTTGGTAATTATCTTACAAGACTAGTAAGTATTTTTGGTTTATATATTAAAAGTTATGTTTTTTTATTGATTTTAGTAATAAAAAAATCACAACTTTTCATCGCAACTTTTTGGAAAATGCCCCGTGAAGTCAAGCGTTTTCGCCCGCAACAATCACAAAAAATGCCTGCGAAATCCTGGAGGGACTGAATAGTGCAAGTACATCTTCTCAAAGATTAATAAACTTTACTTTTAAAAGAACACTTCACACTGGAGCTGGAACACAAAATAAACAAAACAACCAAAAACAAAAATAAAATGGACTCTCAGTCTCTGTTAACAAAAATGCACTTGAATAAAAACTGAATACAAAAAATAAATGAATAAATAAATTAAAGCTACATTCAACCAAAACAGTACGGATTATTAAGTCTGTAAACTAAACTGCCCTTTAAAGAATAATATTCATTAGCTCTTTATAGAGAAGACAGACAAAACTGGCAGTTTTGTAAACAAAAAGTACAAACAACCAAAAGCACAGCGACAGAAGCACAAATGCAACATACCGGCTCGCAAAGGTTCAGCGGTTCTCCTCGGTCATTTGGTTTGAGTCCAAAGTGCTCCCACACCGCTGCTCTTACTTCCAGCTTCAAACCAATTCCATTTAGTTTTTTCCCCCAATATCAAATAGCATTTCTTTAACTTTGCTTTAAAAGAGTGTTTTATTATCCCATCAAGGCTTTTATATCATTAATTCCTAGGTACAGCAATAATAGGATGGATTACAAAACATATAGACCCATCAGTGTCCTAAATATCGGTTATAGATTTTTTGCCTCTATCTTAACAAAGAGGATGGAGACTGCAATGCTTTCTTGAATAAATAAGGGCCGAACTGGGTTCATGAAAAACAGACATAACACATCTAAACCCATAGCTCTGCAGCGAGGCTACAGGCAGGGCTGTTCTATAAGCCCTTGCCATTTCAATTTATCCATAGAACCACTTGTTTGTATGCTGATGATGTGATGGTCACAGTTAGGAAACCAGGCTGAGGACTGCCGGTACTAATGCAAATGCTAGAAAGGATTAGGTTAGAATATTTAACTCTGCCCCCTTACAGGAGTTCTTAACCAAATTCAGTTTCAATTAAAATTCATCCCACATTTCTAATCTGGGGCTAAACTTACCCAAAGATCTATCTCAGCTATGTGCTATAAATTATAACAATATTACAAAAAGTACACGAGAGGATCTTGATCAGTGAAAAAGACTCTCATTTGATTTTGCCAATTGCACCAGATCCATTAAATTAAAAAAAAATTAGGCAAATTAAAATTTGCCAAAAAAAAGGCAAAGATATAATATGAACTAATGATTCATTCAGCAGTATGTTATTTAGAATGGGCAGCTTCACTCATCATCATCATCATCATCATCATCATCGGAACCAGGCCTGGGGATAAGATGGCCAAGCCTTAACTCCTGCCAAGGCCAAAACAGTGACAGGAGGCCATGTACATGTGGGCCTACCACCTGTGAGGAGGATGGTTTAGGTCAGGGGAAGGGTGAGCTGGATGGTGAATGAGGAACAGTCCCTGGCTGTGCCGACTGTTGGCAGCATAGACTAGTTACAGATATGGAATGTCACCTCTCTGACGGGTAAGAAGACACATCTTGTGTGTGAGGTTGAGCAGTACTAACTTGATATAGTTGGCCTCACCTTTACACACAGCTCGGGTTCGGACACCCAACTCCTGGAGGGAGGCTGGACAACCAGATCTTTACCCTTGCAGAGTTGCTAAGAGGGTCATGGGAGTTAGATTCTCCAATCTACAGCTGTTTTGTGGATCTGGAGAAGACTTATGACCGTGTTCCCTGAGGCGTTCTGTGGAGGATGCAGCAGGAGTACAGGGTGCTGGAGTTGCTTTTAAGAGCTATCCGGTATCCACATCCTCAGTTCAAAGTCGAGCTCATTCTCAATGCAGGGTTTCCGCAGGGTAGTAAAAGGTAGTAAATGAAATGAGCTTAAATTAAGGCCATTAAAAAATAGTAAAAGGTAACAAACAGTACTTGACTTGGTAATAAATTTTTCATTACCGCTTCAATTTATTCTGACTTTTCCATTGACAATGACTTTTTGTTTTATGTTCATTTAACTATAAAATCTGTATGAAAAATAACTACATACGGCAGGACCTGAGCCAACGTTAATAGACTCGATTGGTTCTGCTGTCTTATTTGCTGTGCCCATGCGTGGTGTTGGAACCGCTTCATGTGTTGAGACTAGCGAGTCATTTTGCACCTCACCATGGGAAATTGTAAGTTTTCACAACTTTGGCTCAATGATCCACCATTCAAAGACTGGTTTAAGCTGGTCATCGGGAATGATCAAGAGGCGTTTTGTAAAGTGTGTAGAAAGAATGGTGTTACGATGATCAAACCACACCAAGCATCCATCGTTCACCAGCAGCAGATTTGCGTGCAGGGAGAGCAGATCCCCATTTTTATTTTTGTGCTACACAGAGTAATGCAACTGCAACCTCAAGCTTAGCTACAAGCACAAGTATGTAGCAACTGTTACACCATATTCTGTGACCATCATATATTGTGACTGTAAGAGGTGCTGTTGCATTTTTACATCATAACTTGATCTCAAAGAAGAGCATGTTACGCCAAGAACTTAAGATGTGGAGGTCGGGGGAGGAGGGAAACTTCTTTATTAATTTCCCTTTGGGATTAATAAAGTATTTTTGAATTTGAATTGAATTGAAACAAATGCAAAAGGAGAAGGGGAAAGAAAAAGCCGAGGAAACCAAGGTGTTAGTTGAGCCAATCTGCTTCTGGTGACTCTCCTTCTTCCAAAGAATAAAAAGTATTATCTGACCACTAATATCAATTCAATTCAAAAATACTTTAATAATCCCAAAGGGAAATTAAATGTTGTTGTAGCTCATAATCCTGGTTTTGTTAAAGAGTTGATGGCTGTGGGCAGAAAGGGTCTCTTGTAGCGGTCTGTCCCGATTTGTCCTCGGTCCTGGTGTCCTCAAAGAGCCCCACCAGATAAACCTCCTGTTGAGCCATTATGGCTGAACTCTGGAAGCTCAGGTCGGTCTTGAAGTCCTGGGTGATCTCCCGGACCAGGTGCTGGAAGGGCAGCTTCTGGATGAGCAGCTCGGTGGACTTCTGGTAGTGGTGGATCTCCCTGAGAGCCACGGTGCCGAGCCTGCAGAGGTGAGACTTCACTCCGCCGATGGCCGGAACGCTCCTGCCGGCAGCTTTGGTGGCGAGCTGCTTCCTGGGAGCTTTACCTCCGGTGGATATATGGGCGGTCTGCTTGGTTCTGGCCATGACTGGACTTCAGGGTTCTTCACGTTTAACACTTGTTGTCATGGTTACGCATCATAACAAAATGTCCAAAAGTAAAAAGGCTTTAGTAAAAATCCTTTCTGCTGCACAGCATCCGATACCAGAGCAAGTAATCATCCAAAAAAAAAAGTTATTTACATCCAGAAAAAAAGAGGAATAAAGTCTTTAAAAGCAATATCTCAGAATGAAAGGAACAGAGCTGCTCCAACATGCAGCCACCTTGAGCGGCGCTATTCTAGAAGCTATTTATGGCTAATATTGAAATA
Source organism: Kryptolebias marmoratus (assembly GCF_001649575.2). Lineage (NCBI taxonomy): Eukaryota > Metazoa > Chordata > Actinopteri > Cyprinodontiformes > Rivulidae > Kryptolebias > Kryptolebias marmoratus. The sequence goes on along the minus strand of NC_051435.1, from coordinate 30,539,051 downwards.
TAGACGGTCACAGAATATGATGGATCTTATCATATATTGTGACCACGCTGTAACTTATAGTAAAATACCAAATGTTTCTGCTGACTCTTGGCTTCTTCTAATAAACAAAAAGTAACATTTGACACGTATATGTATGTCTGTAGTTGCATTTTGTTTATATTCCTAAGTCTTCTGAAAATATGTTTGGAATATTTATGTGCGTGAGGTTTTCGTCAAGACAGAGTCACAGTTACACCTTCAGGTAAGTGGGATCAAGTTTTGTCTTCGGTGGGAGATGGGCCATCATCTTCCATGGGTCAGTGCTGTGAATCCACCGCTCCCCCCAAAAAGGCCGCTGCTCGGTTTGTGTTGGTTGTAAAAATATTGTAGAAGTAGTAAATTCAACTCTAGGATTCCTTGAGATCTTGTCCAAATTGAATTAGAAAAGAAAAATTTCAGTTTCATCTATGATCATTTGTCCTACATGTTCTAGCTTGTCCTGTTTTCTTGGGTGTGTGTGTGTGTAGGTGTGTGTTATGTAAAAAATTAAAACTCCAAATATAAAATTAAAAAACAAACAAAATACAACAGTTTCAGAGCATTCCATAAAGTTGTCCACCAAGTTGTTCCACCATTGTCTCGGCCTCAGAAGGTGGCCCCTGATGTCTGGTGTGTTTTGATGGTACAGAGAGGAGAATCACACATGCAGGGCATATTTAAACGGAAAGCTCAGTTCCACCTTGATCAGGGTGTACAAAGGAAACTTTCTGTACACACAGTTTTATACATCTGCATTTGTTTGTGTGTATGCTGTTTTTTTAAATTATCTAGCCTGAGTCTGTGTGTGCAGACTGATCATCCTGACCTGCAGGAGTCTGTATGAATATCATCTGAATGCTTGAATGGAACGAAGTGTGGAATTGGACTGTAAATCTTGTTTCTGTTTGGTTTTCAGATAAAGCTGTTCGTGTTGGTCAGAAACCTTTGAAGCAGCAGAGGAACAAAGTGTGGGGTTTCCTACCGAGACATGCAGGACCTCGAGTCAGGCACCAGGACTCAAGAAACATAGATTCTCAGTACACTCACTCGTACCCCCAACCTGGACACAGTAATGCCCTTCCCATGTACCTCCCCCCTCCCTGCCCCTATCCTCCTCCCTCTTTCCCCCCACCCAGCTTCCCCCTCTACTCTCCTCCTCCATCTTTCTTTAACCCAGCTTTCTCCTGTCCTCTCTGGCCTCCCAACACTGCCCCTTTCTCTGACTTCCCCTTTCCTCCTCCCCCTCCTCCTCCCCCCCCTCCTTCATCACCACCTCACTGACACACACCGCTCCCACACAATGACAGGATGGGGTAGTTCCCATGTACTTGGTGAGATCAGTTTTACTGATGACAGCTCAGTAGCTTGACATCAGTCTTTTTTTTGTTTTTCACATGTTTGTTCATGTTTTCTAAAAAAATCCCATCCACCTTAAAACAAGGGGTAACAAAGACTCGAGGCAAGAGTTAAATTTTCTAACTGGACATGGATGTACTGAACCCAGCACATGAAATCACCAGCTGGAGATTATTAAACTGTCGCTGTTTCCTGTGAGAGCGTGCTCTGTTTGCAGTTATTTTAATATTCTCAAAAAAAATTCTTTTTTAAGACGTTAACTTGATTTTGTTTGCAATGTAACATAGTAAACATATCAAATGTTTAAATTAAGAAACTTCACAATTGTTTTAATAAAAGTAATTTTGAACTTGATAACATCAGCATATCTAAAATAAGTTAGAACAGGGCCATGTTTCCCACAGTGAAGCATCCCGTCTTTTAACAAGTCTATAAGAATCTAGGAACTGAGAAGAGCAGTTTTTGGGTGTTATGGAGTTCTTTTTTGTTTTCTTTGGGGGATCTTCTCCTGACTGGGTTCAGTAAGTGGGGTCTCCGAACGCTCTTCTGCCTTGAAATAAAATTCCTTTTCAAAGACAAAGATCGATCTTTCTCCTGATTCTCTGAAATACAGGGTGGGCCATTTATACGGATAAACCTTAATAAAATGGGAATGGTTGGTGATATTGACTTCCTGTTTGTGGCACATTAGGATATGGGAGGGAAAAACTTTTCAAGATGGGTGGTGACCATGGTGGCCATTTTGAAGTCGGCCATTTTGGATCCAACTTTTGTTTTTTCAATGGGCAGAGGGTCATGTGACACATCAAACTTATTGGGAATTTCACAAGAATAAACAATGGTGTGCTTGGTTTTAACACAACTTTATTCTTTCATGAGTTATTTACAAATTTCTAACTACTTATAAAATGTGTTCAAAGTGCTGCTTATTGTGTTGGATTGTCAATGCAACCCTCCTCTCCCACTCTTCACCTACTGATAGCAACACCACAGGAGGAATGCTAGCACAGGCTTCCAGTATCTGTAGTTTCAGGTGCTGCACATCTCACATCTTTACAGCAGAGACAATCGCCTTCAGATGACCCCAAAGATAAAAGTCTAAGGGGGTCAGATTGGGAGACCTTGGGGGCCATTCAACTGGCCCACAGCGACCAATCCACTTTCCTGGAAGTGGAAGTGGGAATGTTGGATTCTAGCAGTTCAGCAGTCCTGGGGCATCTTTGCTGCATTCTTTTCTGTATGGGAGCACATGCTGCTCTAAAACTTGTTTATACTTTTCAGCATTGATGGAGCATTTCCAGATGTGTAAGTTGCCCATCCCGGAGGCACTAATACACCCGCATTACATCAGAGAAGCATGTTTTTGTTCGCCGACAACAGGCTGGATGGTCCCTCTCCTCTTGAATACAGAGGACATGGCATCTGTGGTTTCCAAAACAAATTTCAAATTGGGGTTTGTCTGACCACAGAACAGTTTTCCACTTTGACAATATTATAAACTGTAAATAATGAGATATTCAGAGCTTTCCCCATTTCCTGAAGAAAAAGATTATTCTGAAAAAGTTCCACTATTTTAGATGTGGGTTTTTGCAGACTGATGATCTCTGCCCATCTTTACTTCTGAGAGATTCAGTCTCACGAACTAAAATGCTCCTTTTAGTCTCAACCCTCTACCTCAGTGATTGCCATCCCTGGTCCTCGAGGACCACTATCCTGCATGTTTTCATTGTTTGGCCTGGTCCCAATACTCGCACCTCCACCCTTGTTCCACCCTCGGGACCTTCAAATGCGCGTTCATGCTGAAGGGTTTGAGTGCGTAGTGTGTCCCAATTCTTCCAGTGCTCTTTAGCCGCCCTCTGGCTAAGCCCGCATCCAGGTGGACTTTGGCGAAGAATTTTTTTTTCCCAACCTTTATTTAACATATTACAATACATAACAAAAGGTACCAAGCTCGACAGTGAAAAAGTTACATTACAAAGAGTGATTTATGGCACATAAACAAAAAGGTATATGTATATACACATATTTAACAAAATAAGCCAAGGGCCAGTAATATGAAAAGCATTATATATATATAAAAAAATACAAAGTAAAAAGGGCATTAATCAAGAAAGTTGAAACTAGTCAAAAAATAAAAAAAAGTTTCCAGCATTTTTTTCTTTTACAAAACGTACAGATTCCAGTGAGTCATATTGGGCCTACATCTGAAAAATTGACATTTATGTAAACAATATTTTCCCAGTAAAATTAGATTGTTGATCCCATATTCATTATTAAGCCTATTGAATACCCCAAACTGGAATTATTTTGAAGTGAAAGCAGGAAGTTGAATCCACATCTGAAGATCAAGCCAAAACCTCTGAGCTATCATGCACTTAAAGAAAAGATGATCCAAGTTCTCACTTTCTGTCTCACAGAAACTGTAGTTCCCAATGTCCATCTTAAATTTTGTTCTTAAAAATTCTTTAGTTGCATAAATACTATTTATAGTTTTATACTGCATTTCCTTTGCTTTGGGTGGGACCGGAGATGACATAAAATTAATCCTTATCTTTTTAATGTCCTCTTCCCTAAAATCTTTGAGAATATATTTCCTCCTAAGTGGATTAGGAGAATAATAATTTAGTATATGTCTTCTCAGAAATTTATTGTTACATCGATAGTTAGAAAGTGTAACCCCATCGATAGTTATTTCAGATTAGGAGTCATGTTAGAGTATAATATGTCTTGTCTAACCATAGATCGAAAAGATGATGGGATAGTGTTTAAGAATTGGTTATATTTTTTGCTTATATGGTTTTCTTTTTTCTTTTTATGAGGTTTATTATTGTGAGTAAAAAGTAGTTTCCAATTAAGAAGAACCTGTTTATGAAAGTCTGAAAGTTTCACTGGCAATCTGCTTAACTCAAAATCACACCGTAAGAGAAGCTGAAGTCCTCCTATCTTATTGAAAACTAAATTGGGTATATATGACCAAATTGAAAGACTGTTATTTATAAAAAACTTTAACCATTTGAGTTTCAACATACTATTCATAATTTCGAAGTCTATCACATTTCCTCCACCATCTTCATGAGTTTTAATCAGGTCGTCTTTTCGTATATAGTGACATTTATTCCTCCAAATGAAATTAAAATTCAGTTTGTTAATGGCTTTAATCATCTTTTTTGATTCTGGCAGAGAATAAGCCGGAAAATAAGTCTAGAAAGACTATCCATTTTAGTTAATAAAATCCTACCAAAAATTGATATGTCCCTCTGTAGCCATCTATTCAGAGTCAGTTTACATTTGTCAATATTGTTCCAAATATTTTCCTTCTCCGAAATAGATTTATCCTTTGTTATCACAACACCCAAGTACTTTACTTCTTTTTTAACTTTTATATTAAATAGTGATTGTACTGGGTGATCCTTCAGAGAAAACAGCTCACATTTATTTAAGTTTAATTGAAGTCCCGAGGCCCTGGAAAACAGATTAATGTTTTGAAGAGCTAAAGGAATTTGATCTTTGTTTTTCAAAAAAAGGGTTGTGTCATCAGCCAATTGACTTATTATGATTTGTTTGCCCATTACATCAATGCCGGTTATTCCACTGTTTTTAATTAGAATGGACAGCATCTCAGCAGCCATTATGAATAGTAATGGTGAACTTCCACAACCTTGACGGATTCCTCTATTAATATTGAATCTATTACACGTTCCATGACTTAAGGCTACCGAACTATTTATATCTGTATAAAGCATCCTAATAAGATCCCTGAAGTTTTCACCAAATCCAAAATGAGTCAGTGTTTTAAGAATAAACGTGTGTTCAACAGAGTCAAATGCTTTATAGAAATCCAAGAAAAGAATAAATCCATTTTCATCAATCAAGTCACTGTAATCTAAGTCTAATATTATTATGAATAGATCTTCCTTTCAAGAAACCTGATTGAGTTTCACTAATTATATCTGAGATTCCTTCTTTGAGTCTAGCTGCTGTAGCACCAGAGAAGATTTTATAGTCTGTATTCAGTAGGGTTATTGGTCTTAAATGATCTAAGTGCCTTTTATCTTTGCCTGTTTTAGGGATCAGAACAATCAATCCTTGCTTCATACTTGACGCCAATTCTTTTTTGTTGATACACTCTAATAAAGCTTTAAATAGTATTATTCTTATATCTTCCCAGAAAAATTTGTAAAAATTAACAGTGAGACCGTCAGAGTCTGGGGATTTATTTGATGCCATTTTCCTAAAAGCAGCATCCAGCTCTTCAATTTTAAAATCATCACAACCTTCTTTATAAGCTGTCTCAATCTCTGGAAATATCATTTAAAAGGATGTTACAATCTACTTCTGAATATTTAGCTGAGTACAATTTGGAATAAAATGTAAAAACTTCTCTCTCTAGTATTGTAGGATCCTGACATTCATTCCCATTTATTGGAAGACTTGAGATGCAGTTACTCTGCTGCCTGTTTCGTTCTAAATTAGAGAAATAAGAAGAGTTCTTTTCCCCCGCTTCTATCCATTTTGTAAGAGATCTTATGAGAGCACCATGAGATCTGTGCAAATATAGTTGATCTAATTTAGTTTGTAATTCCATAAGAGGATTTTTCTTCTCACTATTTGAATCCTGTTTGACACAACACTGATGTGTCAAACTCATATTTTTTCTGCTCGTGAATGAGGTTTTTACTAAATTGAATGCTAAATTCTCTTATTTTAAACTTTTGAAATTCCCATTTATTAATGTCTCCTGTGACTGAGTTATTAGATTCAACTTCATGAATTAGTTTTCTAATTTTGGTGTAATATTTCTCATATTGTAATAATTTAGCATTGAATTTCCAGTAGGCTTTTTTGAAGGATTTGTTTAAGTACAGGTTCCAGGTTCAATTCTATAAAACACTGATCTGAAAGTGGAGCTTTTAAAGTTACAGTTTTTGATGTCTGTCACTTCCCAGCCAGTCAATCCTAGATTTACAACTTCCATTTGGCTTAAACCATGAAAAACCTTGTAATCCTGGGTTCATTACTCTCCAGATATCATTCAGATTATTGTTTATCATAAAGTCATTCATCAAACTGTTTTGTTGGGGCCTCCCAGATCTTGGGGGCCATCTATCCACCCACTCATCAGGGGTCATGTTCCCCCCATCACCCCCCATCACAATATAATCAGTAGGATATCGACCTTTAAGTTCTGAAATCACATTTGTTATGTCAGTTAATAATACTCTGTTTTGATTGTCATTGTTATACCCATAGGGGTGGCACAGTGGTGTAGTGGTTAGAGCTGTTGTCTCCCAGCAGGATCGCTTCCGTCCTGGGGCCTTTCTGGGTGCAGTTTGCATGTTCTCCCTGTGCTCATGTGGGTTTACTCCAGGCACTCCGGTTTTCTCCCTCATGTTAGGTTAATTGATGACTCTAAAATTGTCCCTAGGTGAGAGTGAGAATGGTCATTTGTCTATTTGTGGCCCTGCGATGAACTTGCGACCTGTCCAGGGGGTGTCTGCTGCCTCTTGCACAGTGATTGCTGGGGATAGGTACTCCCTGTGAACCCGGAATGGAGAAAATGATGGAAATGGATGGAAGGATTGTTATCCCCAAATACGTTTACCAAAATGATAAATAAATCCTCTGTTCTCATCACAGCTGTCAGCCAGTGTCCCTCAGTATCTGTCCGGTGTGTAATAATTTCTCCTGGAAAATGGTTGAAACATAAAACTACCCCACCCAAACGGGTGGAGCCATGACTGAAGAGGATTTTATCTCCCCACTGATTCTTCCAAAAAGAAGTGTCCACAGCTGAGGAATGAGAAATAAACCATGTTATTTTTGCCCTTTACAAAATAAAAACATTTCTTTCAAGCTCCTGACATTTAAAGAACCCAAAGAAATTTTAACATTTAACATGAACTCAGAACAGTTTTAGCAAGTCACAAATTCTCTCCAAATAGAACAGTCAGAAAGAGAAAAACAAAGAAACGCTCATTTATTCATATCCTTCACCGCTGGCATATTTTCCACCCTATTGATACTATCATTCACTTGTTAGTTTCCAATCTTCGCCCTTCAATATAACCATGCAGGGCCGGAAAAAAGGCCCGCTTCCCAGCTTTCCTCGCTTCCTCGATCAGAGGCCACAGGCGCTGTCGCTCCTCCAGGTCTTCTTTTGGTAACATCTCTGCAAAGCTGATACCTTCTTCTCTGCAAATGGCCGATCCTTTGCTCCGCTTCCATACTTCTTCTTTTATCTGTCTTTGAGTAAATAGGATAATTACATTCCTGGTTCTGTCGTTTTCCTTTCTCCCCATCCTGTGGACAACATCCACAGCATCCTCTAATTTCGAGTCCAACTCAGGGACGATCTTCTTTAGGCCTTTCACAATGTCTTCTCTGATATTTTTGTCTTTCTTCTCTTTCATACCGTTTACCCGGAGACTCCACATCATTCTGTACCGATCTTGCTCTCTTATCTTTTCTTTTAGTTCGTCGTTCTCTTTGAGTAGTTGTTTGTTTACGTTTTCCAGTTCTGAAATCTATATCTTGCATTCTTTCATTTCCTCAGCATTATATTGCACTGCCTTCGCCAAACTTGTAATCATGGCGCTGCTCTGTCTTGTTTATTTTTTTTATATATTATCTTTATTGATGACAAAGGGTTTTGAATTAAACAGCAGAAATATGGCAGTGGTGACAGAGCAAGCTGCGTCTGTCATAAAAAAGCAGTTTTTAAATGTAAAGTATTGAAATAATTCTTGTTTCTCTCTGCTGTACAGGTGTGAATATTATCAAACTTTGCTCCGTATTCAACAAGTCAGAACAGCCACATATCTCCGGCAATGACTTTGGAAAGCTAAAATACCTAAACTGTACTTTTAAAATCGTACTGACACCTTAAAATACCAAAACAGCGACCGGTCCGCCCTGTTGGATGTTGCAGTTATGACACAGAGGCACAAGTCAACAACGTAACCTGTTCACTTCAACTGAATATACACTTCATAGAGGGGCATAGGGTGTAGTGTGAGTATTGGGACTGGGCCCTTCTCTGCTCTTCAATAGTGATGTGCTGCTCGACACAGTTTTGAGCCAAATGAAGCTGAAGTATCGTGATGCAGTGTTTTGGTGGCTGTGTCAACACGTCAAATATCATGTGACCGCTCCTAAACGAGGCCTCGTTCTTTCTGGTGTCTCGAGCTGCTTGTGACTCGCAGCTCTTCGTGCGCTGATTCGCAGGAATCCCCAGTGGGCGGGTCTTGTAGTTATTCTCAAGGCTTTAAAATGAGACTGAATATCCACCCAAACTGTGGGTTTTTGGAAAGGTGGACGTGTTTTTGTACAAATTTGAAATAGCGAGATATAGTTAGAGAGAGTCTGAAGTTGAGTGGTTGTGTGGATGGATTTGAGTCTGTGAGGCTGAGTTTAGACAGTTAGGTTCAGTGATTGTGTGTGATTTTGAGTGTATTTAAAAATATTTGTGAGAATGAATAAAAATCTTTGAATGTCACTCAAAGCCTCTTATATGAATCACTATCATGACATCATAGCATAAAGTTACAAGTTCTCAGATAGTATTAAATGAAAATAATAATTCATGGAATAATAATGATATTCACAGTCCAACAGAACAAGGTGTCACTATTGTTAATAAAGATCATGTTTATTGTAACATCCTCCTTTCAGTTTATAAAAACAAAAACACAGGTTTCATTGGACAACATGAGCTTTAATGAAAATGGTATGAATGAAACACAGACTCGTGATTTAAATCAAGGTATCAATTTTATTCACGTCAACTGTAGTACATAAAAGCAACCACCAGATGTCGCAACTGGAAAAAACAAAATGGAGACAGTAGTTTTTTCGCAACTTTTTTAATATTAGAATGTTACGGCTCTTACCGGCCGATGTGTAACAAACAACAACCAGAACACAGTTAATTAAAACCATTTATTGTTGTACAAAAATATGGAGTTCTCTACTACCATTACCCATTCGTTGTTACCCAAAAAGATTTGACCTGAATTAAACCCCACTTTAAGTGGACAACCCACACAAACCACTACAGTGTGCACTGCAACCCTTAAGATGCACTCAATTCACTGCAAGAATAATCAAGTGCAATTTACACTCACAATCAAGCCCACAAGATCAGGTCTCAAATAATTAGGAACAACTGGTATGGATTTGGTGTGTTCCGGGGAGTGACTCCAAAAGAAAAAAAAACAAAACAAAACAAAAAAAAAAAAACACAGGACAAACAAAAAATACGCAGAAGATTGTTAGCTCGCCCTCACATGTATCAAAGAGAGGCACATAGTCCAAGACTGGGCGAACTAACAAAAAAGAAATAAAACTTGACTCTTAAAAGGACAGCAGGAAGCAGTGATTTAACTGTAAAAACAAAAATACAAAAAATTACTAAATGCTTATTGGAGCACTTTAGTCCAGTTAGTTTAAAAAACATTAAAAACACTGCATACCTGTATTGCATAGACCAACAGTCTAAAACGAAAAGATGTAGCAGCTCTGGTGTAGCCCTACCAAAATAAAAATGATATAAAACATACAATTCAATCTTTAAAAGAAGACAAATGTATAAGGCCTACCTGCGGCGTTGAATGACCACATGCCCGAGCAACGCTACCGCTGAAACATCATTAATGCTGTGGCCCTGTATAAAACACCATGTCAGGACAATTTATTTAAACAAATCAAAAAAGTTTCCTTCTCCGAACCTTACCACAGCCAGCAAACAGTGAAACGCGTGGGCCCAACACGCACCTGGTCACGCACACAGAAAATTGACACTTAGCCACCACTCTTCCTGCTTCCCTTTTATGGAAGCTCAGGCTGTGGAGGGTGCGACACCTAGTGGTGCCACCTGTTACAAGAAGAATTGCAAGAATTATATTGTCCTTGCTGGCATTTTTTATATCTTGATGAGAGACCATCATATCCAGGTAACTTGATTTTTGTTTATTTATTTTTTAAAAAAAAATTTAAGCTAGTTTCATGGATAATTTCAGTGACTGACAGACTACACTATAATGTATTAACTTTATTAAATTTTGCACAATAAATAAAATCTAAATGTATCTTAAATTTGGATTACAGCAGAACTTTATCCAATATTAGTTTTATTTTATAAGATCCATAAAGTGGGTGTAAAAATGTTAAAATCAGGGTCTTTCATTTTTTAAATTTCATTAATAAAATAGCACTGAAGTGTTTTCACTGCACATCAGTATATTTACCTTAAGCCTCATAACTGTGATAATGCTTTGATATTTTATTTAAAAAAAAGAAAAAAATCACACCATTAGACTAATAATGTTTTTGTTGTTCTCTACATTTCCTTAACTAGACCAGACCCTTATACTGCAGGATTAACCTGAGTGTCCCAGTTCTGGACCGTTTTTTTAATGGAGAAGATCCTAGACCGGATTTCCGATTAAGCAGGGAGTCTCTGGCAGTGGTGTTTAATCTTCTGAACCTGGATCGACGACATGGTTGGGGTGCTACAATTGAGACCCTGGTGTTTCTTTTCTGGCTGGCACATGGAGCATCCTACAGGGTGGTGTCAAGAGTGTTTGGGATGCCTCGTTCTACTGTCCACCGCATCGTCCATCATATAACAGAAGAGGTGGTGGCCATTCGCCACCAGGTCATCCACCTCCCTAAATACCCAGAGGACCTGGAAGTAGTGTCCCGTGGGTTTGCAGGGCTGGCATGCCACAGAGCTTTTGTGAAAGTAATAGGTAATGTGTAATTAATAGGCAAGTAATCCATATTTGAACCTGTAGTTTAAAACAGCACTTTGTACTGTAGTAAAGAGTATCCATCATTTCCTGTTTGCATGTTTTTGGATACGTCTTAGTGATGTGGCAACCGTTGATTGAGCCAGCCCTGCAAACCTGTTGATGGACGATGCAGTGGACAGTGAGAGGACGCATCCCAAAGTACTCTCAGCAGAACCTTACATAATGCTCCACTCGCCGACCAGAAAAGATCAGCCGTGGGTTTCAGTTGCAGCACTCCAACCTTGTCTTTGATCCTTCTTCACCCGATCCAGCAGCACTGCCAGAGACTTCCTGTTTGGTGAACAAAAGTTTATAAATAAACGGTCCAGGAAGAGGACACTCAGGTTAATCCTGCAAGTATTGTAAATAGCTCTGCAATGAACTTACTGTTAATAAAATTAATTATTGTCAATTACTAGTTTTTGTAACAACTTTATTTAAAAAATTTAAAACACATTTTCAAAAACAAACAAAAAATACAACCAATTTATTTATTTGCTATTTTTTCTAGAATTGAGAAAAGCCTCTCCATTCTCTCCCTATTTTCATGTGCTCTTCTCTCTTCTGCCTCATATCTTCCCTGATCAAGTCCATTAATTCATCCTCTGTCCTCCTGTCTCCTTTCCTCTCTTTGCTCCTCAGCCCTGTCTTCTTGGTCAGCAGTGATGGAGGCAATTAGGACTGAAGGCCTCTGTCCTAAAACCTCATCCATGAGGACAAACCAGGGCCAAGTTGCAGCAGTGGGCTTCCCACTCACTCCTTCCCCTGACTCTGGATATTTGCAGTCCTTAACAGAGGAAATAAGACAGTTCACAAAAAGAGCTACATACATTTTAATTTAAACCTTACATGTGTTAACAGCTGCATGTAAAAAATATATTATTCATTACACATGTACATACTTTATACTTCTTTTTTAAGTTGTCCTATTTCTTTTTTGCCTGCAAAGGATTCACCTTCCCCTGCAGGCCCATCTTCTCCAAAATTATCCTAATAACATCAACATAAAATGAATGCAGAGGGAAATATGGAAAATAATGTCTTAAACCCATATTTAAAAACTACAGTTTTCACAGCACGACACAGTAGGAGCTATATTTCATTTAGATCACAGATTATGGACAGTATGGAGTTAATGAAACTGTACTCATAAGATTAATAAATGGATTCATTCTTCTACCTCCATGCCACAGCAGAGTTTTTTGCGCCCGTAAAAAGGTGGCTGTTCTGATTCCGAAGCTTAATAAAAGCTTCGGTCTGCTCCTTGGTCCCTAANTCGCGAAGGGACTCTCCTCTTGGCTCGAACACAGGAAGTCTCTGAGGAAACTTGAAGATGTCCTGGAAGGAATCACAAAACAACAGGTAAGGTCTAGAAGGCTACAAGAAACGATCGCAATGAGACGAACAGTAGAAAGGCTGGAGGTACCACAATTGGTAAAACACTCTGGCGGTGAAGAGCAGGAGCCTGCCGCTTAAATATTCCTCTAGATGATGATTGGAGCCAGGTGTGTACAGCAGGCACCTACTGGCACCTTCCCCAAGGAAAACCAGCGTCTGGCTCCCTCTGCTGGTCAGAGCTGAAAAGGAAGCAAACCCAACCTGGTACCCAACATACATACTTTATATTTCTTTTTTAAGTTGTCCCATTTCTTTTTTGCCTGAAAAGGATTCACCTTCCCCTGCAGGCCCATCTTCTCCAAAATTATCCTAATAACATCAACATAAAATGAATGAAGAGGGAAACATGGAAAATAATGTCTTAAACCCATATTTAAAAACTACAGTTTTCACAGCACAACACAAGAGAAAATATATATTTCATTAAGATTGCAGGTTATGTACATTATGAGGGTTAATGAAACTGTACTCATAAGCATAAGATGAATAAATGGATTCATTCTTCTACCTCCATGCCACAGCGGCAGAGTTTTTTGCGCCCGTAATAAGGTGGCTGTTCTGATTCCGAAGCTTAATAAAAGCTTCGGTCTGCTCCTTGGTCCCTAAAAAGGAAGAAAAAATAGCTTAGCGGCAATAGTTGAAGAACTACGGGACCCGTTGTACAAGCTCATTTATTGTCCTGATGATCTCTGACAAAAAATAATACAAAAAAAATGTTTATGCAAATGACAAAAGCCTATCATCATAACCACTTTAGGCTTTTAATTTTTGTAATCCCAGATTTTAACATACTTACATTTATAAGTGTACTCTACTCTCGCTTCGTCCACCGTTGTAAAAAGAATTTTCTGTTAAACTGGTTATACCCGCAATGCATCTTGGGATAGGATGGGCTGAGAAGGATACACCGGAGCCGTCCTTCAAATTGGGGAAAAGAAGTACGCATATGTGGGCCGCATTTGAAGGAGTCTTCGAATTGGGACAGCCGTCGGCGCGCCGCTGTGACGTAATCGGCCTTCAAATCTGGCCTTTGAAGGATGCAGCCGCTGAATTGGGACACAGTCCTTGTGTGACACTATCCTGCATGTTTTACTTGTTTCTCTGCTCCAACACACCTGATTTGAATCAATGGGTGATTAACAGGCTTCTGCAGAACATGAAGAGGTAATTTAAACACTGAATCAGGTGTGTTGGAGCAGAGAAACAAGGAAAACATGCAGGATAGTGACCTTGGAGGATAAGGATTGCTCACCCCTGTACTATGGCCGTAGTCCTCACCAAATTAGTTTTCCCTATTTTCTGCACTCTGAGATACTCTCATGTGGCCTCACCTCTCTTTATATGTCAGCAGCATGCTCCTGCAATGATAATACCACATATGTCTACAATAGCCCAACTTTGGCTTTCCCAGACTGGATCTGATGCATCTAGGAGATCACACCACACCAACACAATTCTACTTCTATTGGTATCACGTCTTTCACTACATTGTTTCTATGACCTTGAGATCTGTGGAATTCCCCCAGAACTCTTGCTCCGCTGAGGACGCCGCCCAGGCCACCCGCTAGAACTCTTGCCTTGCCACGGACGGTTCCCAGCCGCCCACCAGAACTCAGGTCCTTTAGTGGACAGTGTCCAGGTTGCTCTCGGGTATTTTGATTTTCTTTTTGTCTTGTTTTCATTCCCCAGGCCATTTGCCTGGTCGGCTTTTCTTGTATGACTTTGGGTTTTTTTGGTTCTGTTTGTGCCCTCCATCCTGCGTTTTTGTTTTTTTCCCCCCACACACATAATACAACCATGTGTACAGTTTCAAGAACACCAGTGTCTGTGTGTGGCATCAACTCGTGGACTTTCCTGCAGTCAATCCAGGCAGTGCACACCTGAAGGTGTACAACAATGCAGACCTTGGTATTAAATTGTTTCTATGGCTCTACCTCGTTACGTAACTGAGGTTGGCACCAGGGTTCAAACCCTGAAGCCCTGATTCTCCCACGCTAAAGTTGTGGGTCTTAATTGCCCTATCAGAGGACAGATTGTAGGGAGATGACCTGTGGTGAAGTGGGAATCAGGTGATGGGTTAACCAAGGTTTTAATTTGGTTTATACTTAATTAGTTTATTACTTTATACTTAAACTAAAAGCTAACGTCTCTGTAAATTATGCAAGCGAGAGGTACAAAGGGTCTATAATAAAGTTCAGAGCTACTATGGGATTATTTTTAACCTTTTATTGTTCACGTTGATGTTAAATAATTAATGAGAAATAATTTTCCTTTGAAATGCTTAGAGAGGCATCTTGTTCCGATGAGGCAGGATGCATCATATAATGCACAATAAGATCTAATGAATGTTTAAAAACATGTTACCACAAACTGGCGTTACATAACCTCAGAAAGAAGCAGAATGATTGATCTGATCTTATGTTATGGTTATTTCGCAGCACTACTCCTCTGCTCCTCAGTCATTTAACAAATATTTCTGATTGGAGACATTGCTGCTGGTTAGAGAAGAAGAAACACAAGAAACACTTTATTCAGCAAAAAAAGTAAGCAATATGATTTTTTTTTTTTTTTAAAGATCCGTAAAGCAAATGTCCTCTCCCTGGGCTGCCACCTTATCGTGGTGGAGGGGTTTGAGTGTCCCAATGATCCTAGGAGCTATGCTGTC
>NC_051435.1:30517414-30520581 GCF_001649575.2 Kryptolebias marmoratus | reverse complement strand
GGCATCTGGTGAGGATGCCTCCTGGACGCCTCCCTGGTGAGGTGTTCCGGGCACGTCCCACCGGGAGGAGGCCCAGGGAAAGACCCAGGACACACTGGAGGGACTATGTTTCTCAGCTGGCCTGGGAACGCCTTGGGATTCCCCCGGAGGAGCTGGCCCAAGTGGCTGGGGAGAGGGAAGTCTGGGTCTCCCTGCTTAGGCTGCTACCCCCGCGACCCAACCCCAGATAAGTGGAAGACAATGGATGGATGGATGGATGGATGGATGGATGGATGGATAAAGCAAATGTGACCCAGCTTGAATTGTGTTCCTCTTCACCATCTCAGCTCTGAACCGTCTAGGGGAAACAGTTCTTCGCTTCAGGTATTGTCTCATCGTTGCCTCTGTTTTGAGACATCTGTGCAGACGAGCGTGCAGACTAATCACAGAAGATAAGGAATATTCAGTTCTGCCAGAGTAGTTAGAAAACCCATCTAGCCTCTAGGAAACAGGCTTTGAGACATTTTAAATGGGAACATGTGAGCCTAATAAACAAATTCTCCTCAAGGCATCCAACCCCCATCGCTGTTGGATAATTTCTTCATAATATTCTCAGCATTTTTACGGTTACGATTAGGTAGTCTGTTCAGAACCTCATTTATTATTTCACCAGATTTCGACTGATCAGGTCTCGGGTCTTGCTTGATGTTTCCCCGCTCTGATTGTGCAGCGTTGTTGAGTCTGTGGTGTTGTAGAGTGAAAGTCACCCGAGGTGCTTGCTGACCTTGCTTTATGAAAGTGATGTATCTCTGCAAAAGTGCTTCATACTTTTTAACCTTTTCATAAGAAGTCACCACAGATTCATTTAATATCACCTCATTCGCGCATCATTTTCAGCAATCTGTCTGATAGAAGTCTCCGGTTCAGTCAGACGTCTTAACTGATGCGATGAATTTAGAAACATTCCTCAGAGACATTTTAATCTTCTAAATATTCCAGCCACCACAACAGCTGCAAGTAAAGGCAATGAATTGAATGCTCTGATTTGAGAGAGCCCTGTATTTACCTTTTAACCCCACCTTTTTATCAGACAGCAGTCTGATCATGTTTTTTCAGCTTTTTCAGTGTTTTATACTGAGAGGATGAAAGCTGGATGTTACCTTTGAAGACATTCAGAGCAACCTCACACAAAGCTTGTAGAAAGTCTGGTAAGCAGTAGGCTAGAATATGTGTCCTTCTTTGCAGGGTAGAATGGTAAAGGGCTCTGAGGAAAGGTGCATTTTGTTTTTATACAAGCTGACATGACGGCTTACTTTGTTTTGGGAATGTAGACAGTCAGCCACTGACCAGGAAGTAAACCCAACCTCAGTGTTGCTCTGGACATGCAGGCATTAAGTCCAGCAGGAAAAACCTGTGTGGGTCTCTGGTAGCAACTTCAACGATCTTGTTAAAAAACACCTTTTATGAGGGAAAGATCTGGCGAGCCAAAACACCCACTTGTAACTTGTCCCTTGGATTTTTAAAAAACATTATGTGTAAGCATCATAACACTCATAATCTTATGATATTGGTATTGGGTGGAGATTTTAACCACTTCCAAACTATCAGACGCTTGAAAAATCACATCATCCAAAATAACCAAGTGGCTTTGGTCAGGAGGAAACAATTTTTTATCTTCAAAACAATAAAACAAAGCTGATATTTTTATTTAGCTTCTGTTTTCAGGAATCCATCACATGGTAACAATTCTCCAAAACATGTTTCATTTCCCTCACCCCCCAAGCCCAATTAAACAAGAAAAAGGCGATTTGAGACTGGGATCAGAACCAAACGGTAAAATTGCACCATCAGAAAGAAACTTTGATGGGTTCACCTCAGTTTTTTCAGTCTAGTTCACACGTGTCAAACTCAAGGCCCGCGGGCCAGATCCAGCACTCTGTAACATTTCATCCAGCCCTCTAGTCTGGGACAGATCGAGTGTCTGTTTCTTATTTTGCTTGAAAAAACTGAGCCTAATTAGTGAAATTTTCTCCTGACAGTGACTTAGAAGCCAACAATATATAGTTTTAAATTCTGTATGAGGTTTTTGTTGATGGCTTTTTAAAAAAAAAATCTGTTTTAATGTTAAAAAATTCATTTAAAAGCTGATGAGGCGTAAGAAATAACTGCTAATGATGAGCTTTTTGAAGTTTGATCTATTTGCCTGTGTTCATTAAAATTTGTTTGCTCTAAATTCTGTATAATCTGTAACTGGGTGACAAGAACCCAGGAAATGTTCGTCCAAGAGTGAGACCAAAACCAGACACGGAGGCAAAGCTAAGGTAAGTGAGTTTATTTACAGGTGCAGGAATATGTACAGTGAGCCAGGTTCGGGAACGGTCTGAAAAAACAAAGGAGCAGGGTGAGTCTCGGGTACCAAATCTGATCAGAGAGGTTCGGCGGAGCGAGTAAACAATGTCTGTTTCTTACAGATCCAGGAGGCGTCCAGCTGCGTGGAGGAAGGTGAGGAAGTGGTCCCAGGTGATCCAGTTGTGGAAGGGTAAGTATCTGGTCCAGGTAGGTGTTCAGCGGTCCAGGTAAGTTTCCGTGAGGTAGTCGTGTCTCAATGTGGCATAACCTGAACATAAGAAGCTTGGTTAGCGTAGCAAGACAAAACTGTGATTAGACTCAGTGGCTGAGAATCTAACCCAAGAGGCTTGATGCTTCAGCGAAGGTCTGGTCTCAGCTTGAAGCTTAAATGCCGGCAGGACTCATCAAAGGAATCAGGAACACCTGTGGAGCAAGGGTTAGAGGAGCCGCCCCAAGGCAGAGCTAACTCCAGATACTAACACTGGGAAAAGGTCACTGATATTTCTATATGAATGATTTGACATAATACATCTAAAAACAAGGTTAATTTATGTAATTTTTAATAAATATTGATCGTGATTGGCACTTAGGCTAGGACTAAATTTTTAATTTTGGCCCCTTGCGTTACTGGGTTTGACACCCCTGGCTTACAGGACACAAACAATTATCGTTGCAACAAGATACAAGCTTAGGAAATCTTCAGTTTATCTTTTGTGTGTGTGTTTTTCATTTAGTGTATTAGTGTTTCATTTTCATTTTCATTCATTTTTTTTTTTCTTTTCCTCCTGGTGGAAGGCGGACGTGTTTCTTTTCTCTCTGTCTCCTCAAGCCCCCCCCCC
>NC_051435.1:30511687-30517314 GCF_001649575.2 Kryptolebias marmoratus | reverse complement strand
GACTAAACCTCTCCTGTTTAAGGTCAGTTAGGATTCACAAAGTTACCTCTATTTGTTAAATGCCCAAATAATGAGACAGAGAATGTTTTATTACTTCCATATTCCATATTCTATTTTATTCCATTCTAGAATTGCGCCGCTCAAGGTGGCTGCATGTTGGAGCAGCTCTGTTCCTTTCATTCTGAGATATTGCTTTTGAAAACTTTATTCTTTTTTTTCTGGATGTAAATCGCTTTTTTGGATCATTATTTCTTTTGGTATCGGATGCTGTGCAGCTGGAAGGATTATTACTAAAGCCTTTTTACTTTTGGACATTTTGTTTTGATGCGTAACCATGACAACAAGGTTAAATGTAAAGAACCCTGAACTCCAGTCATGGCCAGAACCAAGCAGACCGCCCATAAATCCACCGGAGGTAAAGCTCCCAGGAAGCAGCTCACCACCAAAGTTGCCCGACCATCGGCGGAGTGAAGAAGCTTCACCACTACAGGATCGGTACCGTGACTCTCAGGGAGATCCACCACTACCAGAAGTCCACCGAGCTGCTCATCCAGAAGCTGCCCTTCCAGCACCTGGTCCAGGAGATCGCCCAGGACTTCAAGACCGACCTGAGCTTCCAGAGTTCCGCCATAATGGCTCAACAGGAGGTTTATCTGGTGGGGCTCTTTGAGGACACCAGGACCGAGGACAAATCGGGACAGACTGCTACAAGAGACCCTTCCTGCCCACAGCCATCAACTCTTTAACAAAACCAGGATTATGAGCTACAACAACATTTAATTTCCCTTTAGGATTAATAAAGTATTTTTGAATTTGAATTTGAATTGAATTGAATATCCATCCATGTTCTTCCTATTTAGTAGTGTTGCTTTTAAGGTGAAGAAATTAATTTTGTTTAATTTTTCACCACATTTTTTTTACGTCTGGTTTATTTATTTCACCGTTTTGTAACTGATTCAGCCATGGAAAGTTTTAATGTGAAACAGAAACAACACAAAAACTTTGCTGTAAATTTGAATATGATCCTGTATTTAGAAATACTTACAGTGAAAACATGCAATGTTTGATTCCTGGGGAGCTCGAAAATCTTCTTGCTCATATTCATATTGATAAACAGCCACTCATACTGTGTTTGAATCGACATCTCAGACAGCCATGTGACATGTTCATTATCAGTTTCAGTTGAAATCTGTAATTGGTCATCTAGGGGAGGAAAGAAAAGCTGATGTTTTACAGCAGTGTGAAGTTCTCACAGATTCTTGTTGCCTGACAACAAGAACAAAGTGTGTGACTAAAACTCACCATCAAACGACTGAGATTTGAATGTGATGCTGCAGCTCTGTGAGTCAAAGGGGAATTTGTAAATGTGCATCTTACAGCTGGTGATGATCACCTCCTCATTAAACCAATAAATATCACCGCTGTAGCCAATCTTCACATAAGGATTTGGAGGGTTTTTCTTTCTCTCTATCCTGTATAAAAACAAAAACATGTCACTTAATTTAAACTGTAAAGAGAATTTTGCACAGCTTTGTTAAGAAATGACTTAAATACAGCGTCAGATATCAACATTCAATCCTTCTGCCCGATGATACATAAATGTTGTCTGATTCTTTTTTTTTAAAAATATGCTTAAATAAAAATATAGTAGTTTGGTTAAAATTGTGTTTTGGCATCTGAGTACTATTAGAGTTGTTTGTTTAAGGTTGTGTTTGGTTTAAGGAAGGTTCATGTAAGAAATCAAAGTAAGAGGCGCTCATGCAAAAGGATAATTAAATGAGTTTCATTCTGTTAGGAGTCAGGGGTTTGAGCCTGTGTGCGGTTTTCTTCACTTTTCACAGTTCTCCAATAGATGGCGTCCTGGAGCAGTTGGTGGTCGGTTCCTGGCAGGTGTGCTTACACACACACCTGCAGCTCATCTACCTCAGTCACCAGAGTATTAAGAGGAGCCTGTGCCAGTCTTTTGGTGCCTGAGTGTTAGCCTTTAATGCAGGGGTATCCAATCCTGGTCCTTGAGGGCCACCATCCTGCATGTTTTACTTGTTTCTCTGCTCCAACACACCTGATCTGAATCAATGGGTGATTAACAGGCTTCTGCAAAACATGAAGAGGTCATTTAACCACTGAATCAGGTGTGTTGGAGCAGGGAAACAAGTAAAACATGCAGGATGGTGGCCCTGAGGACCAGGATTGCCTACCTCTGCTTTAGTGGTTTCTTTCGCTGATCTCCTGGACAGAATCCTAGAGCTGTGACCAAACTGGCTTCAAATCTTTATAAAGCATTCTGTGAAGAACATGGAATACACCCTTCCACGGCTGGCACAACAACTCCTCTTCCTCAATCTTCAGCTGCTGCGTCTCCTGTCTCCCCTCCATCTCACCCTTGCTCCAAGCATCCATCAGCTACCTGCTCAACCTCTTCAATCAAGTACTGATTCACACAGGCTCGTTCCCTTTGGCTCCTCTCTCCACCCTGGTGGATCAACTGCAGTAAAGAAGAAAGAATAATCTCCATTTAAAACTGATTCCCAGTCTATCTATCATCTCACATCTCCCAACTTTATTCTTTCAGTGTTCCTGGCCACCCTTCCAGACTCAAACCAGATCCAGTTCATTGTCTGTACATTCAAGATTATTGTTAATAAACTGTTTTAAATATTTGTGTCTTCTGTGAGTGTTCTGCATGTGGGTCAAACGATTGCCTAAAACCATGACACATTCAAAGTTCAGGTAAAGCATTCGTCAAAGAATCGGTCTCATCTGTTCACAAAAGGTTTTTCATGGGTGTTCACTTATAGTTCATTCAAAGTCCAGAGGCCTAGGAAGGTGGTTGTAGCCCTTCTGTGTGCACACTGTTTTCACAGCTGTATCTGTCCACTTGGGCTGGGGACATATACTTGTTTTTATGACATATCAGGACATTTTTATGATTACACACCTTCACTATAAGGACCTGTGGAAATATGAGGACATTTTTCGCGTCCTCATTTTTCTGAGCATACTAGAGTGCTCTAGAAGCCCCCAACATGTCCCTAAACCAGCAATCTCCAATGTACTAAAATATCACAATTTTCAGAACTTTTCTGTGTCAGTGTGTTTATCATTGTTGCTCATCTTCAATTATGCCAACTAGTGGCCAGTTTTGGAACTTAACAAGCTTTTCACACACTTTTGTACCCATATGTCACGTTGTTCAGAAACACTAACACACTCTCCAACATTGGTAGCATGTTTAAGTATTACACAATATATTCTTAAATTCAGAGTCAAATAAGAAATTCTCAATTGATACACCTGTCATAGGGCTTTGTTTTTCTTATATTAGAAAAGAACAATAATGGTTGCAATTAATTGAGGGAGGACTGATAAAAATGTATCAAGTACTGTATAGTATTGTGTATAGTATACAGAACACTGTGTATATATAATATATGTGTAGAACAGAATAAAATAGAATAGCCAATATTTGTTCCACATTGGACAGCAGCAAAGCTGATGTAATAAATGAAGTGCACACAACAAACCATAATTAAACAAGAGGGAAAATAAAAACACTATGTACAGTATGTATAGAAAAAGGAGTAGTATACAGTACATTTTTTTAAGTAAAGCAAATTAAAGATATACTGGACAGCTATGTAAACAAAATGCAACATCCATGCATGGTCGTAAAAATGAGATGCAGCAGAAAGTTGCAAGGAACATCAAATGGGATGCAATGTTTTGCTATAAATTTTCAACACTATGACAACAAGATAACAAGATCCAAGGGCATCACAATTCCCAGGTTAGTAAAATAATTTTTATTTTAAACAAATGGCAGAAATGCGGGAACTAGGTCAGTTATGCTAGCTTGATTTTTGACAACCTTATGTCAGGTAAACCCACTCAAAGACAAATTTGCTGTTCCAACAAATCATTATATTTTTTTATTAATATTGTTGTCATGTTAGGATAATAGTGTGTGTTGCGGCGACCTGTCTTCCCATCTTTATGGAACTGCATGTCATCATACAAGCACACATGCTGTAAGCAGTTGTACAGCAGTGTGCCTTGAGCACTCCACCAGGTGTGCTCAATTTGGGCAATCAGCAGCTCCTATCTAAAGGCTATGGATGCAGAGCAAGCCAGTTTTGACTGAACAGCAAGCTGAACAGATGGCAGCTACAGGAAAGACACAAAGACGGAAAATAGGACTTTGATTTTTAAAGGATTATCGGTAAGCTCACTTTTGAAAAGCACTGTAAAACTTATGTTTGAGTGAAGAAAATGTATTTGTATTTTTCTATTGGGCAAATATTTGAAGTTTGAATGCTGTGTTCTGGGTAAAGGTTTAAATATATGTTTTTGGCCTTTAAAATAAGTATTCAGTTGAGATAAAAATGCTTAATCAGTTGAGTTTTCACCTGGCTTGTATAAATTAAGTGGAAACCCAAGTGCATCTTTAAATGTTAGTTAAAATTACATTTAAATTGTATAAAAATAGATCAAATTTGGCTAAAATGTTTGTGTAGGAAAAAAAACCTTTTCTAAAGAATTAAAGAATTAGATATATTTTTCTTAATAAATTAAATATACTTTCTATAGAATTTAATATATTTTGCTCCGAAATAAAACATATCCAGTTTTGGATTAAACATACTATTGTATTAACATGATCTTGTTGAAATATTTATCTTTAATGATTGTATTGCGTTGCATTTAAACTAACTTAACTGTTTTCTGTTTTGAAGGTTTTTCACCTGTTTCATTATTTCATCTGCACTGGTCAAATAAAGTTAAACTGAGTGGAATCTGAAGTCTGGTTCTTGTCCTTCAAGTGTGGGCACCTCAAAGTCACTAAAACACTTGACAATGTGGGAGGTTGTAAATACATCTTACAACAGTAAAAATTACCTTTACTATTGGGCTCTGGCTGAAGTGAAGCTTGTAATTCCATTCTTCAGTTTTCTAATTTAAGTGCAATTGTTTCAGATTTTGTCACTAAGGAGATAAAGGAACATGAATTTATCTGCTTGATGTGTGATGGCACAATGTAGATTCTCTGTTCAGCTTGTTTGGACTGATTAATGAAACCGAATGAAAATAGTCAGGAAGACAGATTCAACATGTTTGTAGTTGTCATATGGTCTGAATACATGGCAGTGTATGTGTCAGAATGTCCTCATATTGTCTTAACTTTGAAACTTTAGTGTGTTTAATTTGATGTCCCCATATAGTCTGAATAAATGGTAGAGTGTGTGTGTAACAATGTCCTCATATTGTTAAGGGTGAGATACTCTACAGCAGTGTTTCTCAACCTTTTTTGGGCCAGCGCCCCCCTATCCATTATCAAGGCCTCTTACCGTCCCCCTAACACCCCCCACCCCTTTTTTTTTTTGCCTGTTTACATGAATAAATTGTTTTTATTCATGGACTTATATAATACCTGATCTTGGGTATGGCCCATCAGAACATCTTTGTGGGTCATTCACCACCATGTACTGCTTCAATGAGTCAATGAGTCCCCCACTTCCTGAGGTGAAGACCATTCAGATGGATCTTCTGAGTAAAGTCTTGCCCCAACCCTCTCCTCTGCACCTCTGTTCCTCCTCATCATCATCTTCACCTCTCTTGTCCACATTCTC
>NC_051435.1:30505200-30511567 GCF_001649575.2 Kryptolebias marmoratus | reverse complement strand
CCAGATTATAAGGCGCATGCTAAGACATACGGTCTACAAAAAAAAAAAGGTCATGCAAAACAGTGAGTTTGAACTTTATTCTATCATGAAACAATACACTCAAATTTTTTTTTTATCATTCTTCTTCCACAAATCCATCAAAGTCCTCATCTTCTGTCTGAATTGAACAGCTAGGCAATTTTGACATCAAACATGCTAGGTTCCCTCTCATCATTATCGGAGTCAGTCTCATTGCCAGGGGGCTGTTCAGCAATGATGCTGGCTTTCGCGAAAGCTCAAACAACAGTTATTGCAGATACCTTAGCCCAGGCATCCACAATCCATTCACATATGATGGCGTAACTCACCTGGCACTGCCCCCATCTTAGTAAACGTGTGTTTGCTGTCGGTCATCCATCGCTCCCACACTACTCGCAACTTCACTTTGAACGCGCTGTCTACACCAACGTCCAGCGGTTTGAGTTCTTTTTTTAATCCTTCCGGAATGATGGCAAGCTACGAATTGTATTATATTACATAATGTTCTCTGATTGGTTTATTGCTGCCTGTGTATGTACTGTACGTATTACATAATGTTCTCTGATTGGTTTATTGCTGCCTGTGTACGTACTGTACGTATTACATAATGTTCTCTGATTGGTTTATCGCTGCCAGCAAACATACCGGTACTGTACACATTACCATACGTCCCTGTGTCAGGGACAGATTTTGGAATTCCGTGCACACATAAGGCGCGCCGCCGATTTTTGCGAAAATTTAAGGCTTTTAGGTGTGCCTTATAGACCGGAAAATACGGTACTTTGATCTTTTGAAGTTAATTTCTGTTGTTCCGTTTCTCAGGTCAAACCTCTTCCTTGACAGCCCAATAGTTTCCTGAACTGTTTGCTGTAACTTGTATTTCTTTATAATTCTACCACACACAACTTGTGAAATGATTTGTCTAGATCTATCTGATGTTGAACTTTTGTACTTTTCTCAAATGTTTTGTCCAAGAGCATGGTGATAGTTAAGAGTTTTCCTGACTTTATCGGAGACAAAGGATAGACCAACTAATTTGTTCGTTTTGCTTTTTGGAGAAAATCTCATCTTTTTTCAGTCTCTCATACAGTTTACGGTACTTTTCAGTCTTTTGTATCTGTGTTTTCAGTACTTTTTCTAACTTCTTTATCTTCCTGTGCAGTTTCAAGGTCCTACGTTGCACCTTTTCCCTAAGTTGGCCCCTATTGTGCTCCAGCCGATGCGGAAAACATTGCGCTGTACACCGGTTCCTCTACAAAAAAAGGGCGTCTGGTTTTGGAATATTTTGTTTTATTGTTGGTTTATGTTCATATGCTTTGGCAACGCCGTCCGCAGTCATGTCAACAAAGCATCTTGTCCAGAAAAGTGTTAATGTGCATCTGGATGCTGGACGCTTTCATGGAAAATCTGACAACAGAACATTGCTCCTGTAAATGTTTAACCACTGCGATAACAATGTGCTCATGGTGTATCCTTCAGAGAAATTAACCCATGTAAGAGCAAGAAATAATTCCAAGGGTAATATCACTAAAGAGAGCGTTCCTTTCTCAAAGTTTACAAAGTAACTGCCATGTGGGACAAATTATAGACGATAATCTGATGTCCCGTTCTCCTGAAGGCAGCACGGAGCTGCACCGAAGAGAAACACCATCGATACAGCTGCAGTTCTGTGCCGGTTTTAATGTTTTAGGCCACAATATTTTTGCAAGTAGTTCAAAGTTTAAACCAATATTGTTGTGAATCTTTTGTGTAAACTTTACCTTCAAGCAAACGCCCCCCAAAAGAATATCAGCGCCCCCTTTTTGAAAATATTGCTGCCAGCTCCCCCGTCATACTCTCAACGCCCCCCAGGGGGCGGTACCGCCCCCATTGAGAAACGCTACTCTACAGTATTAAATCTTTCTATAGTGTCAATTATAATAAGCCTCAACCCTAGTTAAACTACAATGATCATTAGTTTAATACTGAATGAATTTAACAGTGTATTTGTGTGTTTTGTTGCAGACACCAAGTGTACACATCCCGGCTCATCCTTCAGGAGAGCCAGAATTGAACAGGACATCCACTTCATCCTTCCAACAGGTTATTACACATTTCGTTTTATATTGTCTGTAGTTCTACACATGCTTTTGTTTATAAATGCAATATCTTGTTTAAGATTCACCTGGCTAAATATTCTATTCAAATTTGTCTTTTTAGGTTAGCCAGACCTCTGGTTTTATGCCTTTTCACAGAACATTAACTGCAGAAGAGGTGAGACAGCTATATTATTTAGTTTTTTTAAATATATCATGTTATTTAACTGGGTCATTTAGTGTGTGAGAACAATTTTGTAAAATATTTTGTGAGCCGTGGTCGTTTACTTTTAGTTCTTGATTCTTTTGATTCTTTTCCAATGAAAAGCAAGGTAAAAAGAGCATTTTATATTCACATTTCTGTCTAAAATATTTTACATTAAACATTTTTCATCATTATTATTCTTCAGTAAAGATATTTTGTTCTCCTGTATGACAGCTGGGAAGGTGAGAAGCAAGTGGACAGATGATGAAGTGAAGGCTGTTGAACGGCACATGTTACATTTCATAACAAGCTGCAAAGTACCAGGTAAAAGGGACTGTGACACCTGCCTCCAGGCAGAACCAGTAGCTGTAAAAGAGAGACTGGGCTGGAATCAAATACTACATTCATAACAGAATCATAGCATTAAAAAGCAGGATGAAGAAATAGAACTATAAAATAGTAAACTTGACTCAGGTGCAGTTTTATCGGTGATAGCAAATTTTATTTTTGTCTGCTTTTGTAAGGTGCTCAGTTCTGTCAACTTTGTTAAAGTTTACATTTGTTGCCAACAATTAAAAAATGGAAACAAATCAAGAAAGTCAGTGGGGTTTTTTTCCTCTGTTTCCGCATGAATGCTATCTGCAAAATTCAGAAATGCTGTACAATAAGGATTGAACAGTAGACTTACCATATTCTTTGACTGTCTCTTTTAAGTGTCTGAACAACTCAATTTTACTGTCTTGTATTAGCATGAATATCTCATTTATTTCAGATGTTGCTTGACTGGTGAGTGTGATAAATATGCAACTATGCTTATTATGCAGATATTTCAAACAGGCCATGTTACAAATACTGACACTGGAATTATCTGGTCTTCATAAGTCACATATACTGGAAAATACAGTGTATCTCTGGGCCTCACAATTCACTTAGACATGAAATAACTGTATGAAAGGTAAAAGTCCTCAAAAGTCACAAAAACCAGACAATGTCCCCATAAGTCGCATAAAAATCAGGTTTAACCAAACTTTAGCTCTCGCTAAAATCTGAATAGATAAATGTTTTCCTGAAAGCATGGATAGAGAACCATTTGATTCTCAGGCCTCTAGAACCTTTGGAAAGGCACGTACCCATTTGTCCTATTTTTGTCATACGTCCTAAAATTTCATGAAAACTCGTATATGCGTGAGTGTGTGGGGCCAAACTGATGAACTGGTGCATTTCTGTAGAGCTGATGTGGTCAAAGACACAAGCTCGCAGCATGAATAGAGACAAAAGACATGTTTAGATTTTTTAAGTTGTGTTTAAGTTACAGTATGACAATATTCCAATTTTAATTCATGTTAATCTTGAGTTTCTACAGTTATGCATTTTATGGAAGTTAATGCCACAGCTGTAAACTTGGTATTTTTACCATGTTCAAACAGAGTTGTATTGTGTGTGGACCCACTGTAAGGCTGGAAAAGTACAAGAAGAGGGGAGAGGGTGAAGACCATAAACAAAGCACAAACCCATGAAAGACCTTCTTTGTTGATCATATGCAAGCAGGGATTACAATTACTTANTCATCACCAAGAAGAGACTCAGTCAAAGGTTTTTTTTTTTTTTTTTTTACAGACAATTAAACTAAAACTCTGGACTTAAACTGCTCTGGAGCAGGTTATGAGTTCAGCCTCTGTTACCATGGTTCAAATACAGCCTCTTCCTGAAAACTCTGTTCACTTTGTATTGAATTAATCTAAACATTGTTTTCTGTTAAGATGGATTTTTCTCTGTACCACAAGATGGCAGCTCTGCCAACCTTCCTGCATTTCTTCATCAGACAGCTGTTCATTCAATCCTAAAATTACATGTATCTGAAAAAAAACATCTAAAAATGCCTCCACATCTGTGTTTCCTGTTTGAAGTTATTATCCATTACCTGAAAGACTTTCTGCTACAGGACTAACTGCTTATACACATGGTTATAATATTTTTGTGAGCATTTTGGAATCAAAATGTATTTTTCCCTAGAAATGACCCAGTTCTACATCGGTTGAAGCTTTTTTTAAATGCATAGAAATATAGAGAGTAAAAGCATACATATGCTTTTCAAACTTACTGTTCTATAATGTATATATCAGGCTTCCACATAGTTTCAGCTGGAATGTTTAAATGTTCAATTCCACAGAAATCATCTGGTTTCCATTTAGTAAAGGGATTCATCCATTCCTGTAAAAGTACATTTTGAGAAAGGTTGGTGATAAAGATAAATAAAAAAAAACTTTCCACAATGGATTAATTTGTAAGAACAGCTGTATATTTTTTATTTATTAAGAAAACTCACCATGTAAGTCCAAATATGTAGAGTTAAAGTCTGATCAATCTCCCTCTGTTGATAAAGAAAAACAAGAAATGTCAAATCTTTCCAGCTGCTGGAATAACAGAAGCATCATAAAACATTTACAATACATTCTTGAAAAATACTATAAAATTACACAACCTGTAGATGCATATACTCTGGAAAACACAATCAGTCTGAATTAGATTTTCATTGAAAGATTTCAAAGATTTGATCATTTCCAGTGTTTGATGGACCCACATCAGAACCACACAGAAACAAAAATAAAAATTATTCAGCTCAGATTTACAACCGTGATAATTTATAGAACATGTTATTTTAAACACAAAGACAGAACAAATCCTTCATTTGAATAATAAAAAACCTTGAAAACAGAATTGTATTGAGTATTGAACAACAATATTTGATAAAGTGACATTTTATCATTTTAAAATTCTTTGAACATCACAGACAGACGTGACTCACCTTCCTACTGTCAATGATTACTGCCAAAGAATGACTGTCGCTACAGCAAGGTACCTGGATCTAAGAAACAAATGAACAAACATAAACTTACCACATCTAGGATGGCAATGATCCCCATTCCAAGAAACACCTTGACAGGGTCTTTGTGATGCCTCACAGGACGACCCGCGACGAGCAGATCTTTGTTTCCCGTCAGGTTCAGGTACAGGTTCTGTTCTGAGCAATTATGACCTGCTAAATATGAGACAGATTATTTCTAAAAGGAAACACTTTTAAAAATACATTGTTTAGTCCGTAATGCTCAATAATATTTAAACCATTGTGCAAGCCTCGATATGTCTGTCACAGACATTGCAATGTTTTTTGGATTTGCTTTTTAGTGCGTGGTGTTTGGATTGTATAATTTTTGTTTGTAATTTGGGTGTTTTCACAATTGTTTTGGATTGAGCATGTTTTTTTTCACTCAACTCATCATTCCCACCCGCTGTTACTTGCCCCTTCTCCCTGAACTAAACTGTCGGACTCCAATCGGCTGGGAGTATGCGATCCATGCCTACTTAAGATGGACAATCAAGACCGGGTGTGTCTGGAGAGAATGAGGGGATCCATCCCACGGCTCGGCTCCGCCAAACCCGGTCGATCTATCAACCCTGCAGCGAGGTGGCGTGGTCTTTTAATTAACGCCCACAATCGTTCAACTAAAGGAAAGTAACTCTTATCTTCTTGGGCATATCAGCCCATTTTGTAGGCACGATTGGGCTCCTTAGTCCCCATTATTGTGTTGCAGAGCACAAGAGAGCGCAGGACGTCATGGACTCAGATTCATCAGAGTGGAGATGTACACTCCTGATCAAAATCTTAAGACCAGTCAAAAAATTGCAAGAATTTGCATTTTGCACTATTGGATCTTAAGAAGGTTCTAAGTAGAGCTTCACAATGTTAAAAGAAGAAATCAGCATAAGAGACAAAAACTTTTGAGTGGGGAATTAATTGAAAACTGCGTTTACACTCAAACATGATTTTTTTCAGCTGATCAAAAGTTTAAGACCATAGCTCAAATAAACCCGAAAAACCCCCCAAAACAGAAATCAAAGTGTCAAAAAAAAGGACTGAGTAATGAGTAGCTCCACCATTCTTGTTGATGACTTCAAACAATCGTTTAGGCATGCTTGATGCCAGTGTTTCCAGGAGGCTAGTGGGAACGTTGCTCCAAGTGTTGAAGATGGCTTCACGAAGGGCATCCACTGTCTGGAACTGATGTCC
>NC_051435.1:30501709-30504446 GCF_001649575.2 Kryptolebias marmoratus | reverse complement strand
TGCTTTTCTCATCAGGAGGTCTTGACAGTGTAAAGACTTGACAGAAAATGACATGGAATCCAGATTTTTGCACAGCTGTTGGCTTTTAAAGACTATGGTCTTAAACTTTTGATCAGCTGAAAAAATCATGTTTGAGTGTAAATGCAGTTTGCAGAAAATTCCCTGCTCAAAAGTTCTTGTCTCTTGCACTGATGTTTTCCTTTAACATTGTGAAGCTCTACTTAGAACCTTCTTAAGATCCAATAGTGCAAAATGCAAATTCTTGCAATTTTTAAGATCCAATTAAGATTTTGATCAGGAGTGTAATAGATCTCCGTACAGGCGGATAGGACTGCTCCCTGCCAGGATTGTGTGACGAGCTCCTTCTGCTGGTGTGGTGACTGATTTTTAACGAAAAATACATGATGAACTGAGCTGTGGGGATTGGAAGCTAAGACTGCTTTGTTGTTTTGGTAACCTGTTTTAACCACCCTATTTTCCAGAGTTTACTTCTCAGTCATTTTTATTTTGCCTTTTTATTTTAGGATTTTTAGAATTGTTAACAAATAAACAGGAATTGAACATTCTAAGCAATTTGTGGTTGCCAGTCTTCATTATAATTGTGTGATGGGGAAAGTTAACCTAAAAATAAGACAAAATTCTACAAATCTACAAATTTTTTTTTTTTTTCGCCTCCATGCTCAGCAGTTTATTAGCTTCAGCATGTTTTTCCCATCAGCTCTACGGTGTTGTTCTGCCAGCACATGTATACACGTCATATTGTGCTGTGGAGGTCTCAGGAAAGTGTGGAACAACCTGAGGTGAGCAACTCTCGGTTCTGTTGTTGGTCCTGCAGCTCGACTGAAGTCAGAACGAAGATCTACTTGCTTTGTCTGTGATTTTCATTGATGCATCTATTATTAACTTCTACTCAATAAGTAATCATTGGATGTACATCTACAACTGATTAACCTTTGGAGTCAACCCATTTCAAGATGGCCACCACAGCTATGCAATATCAGCAAACTATAACTAGTTTTACAGATACTGAGCTAAAATTGGATGTGGCAGTAGCTGAGAGTCATTCACAACACATCCTTTAAGAGCCAACAGCTCACATGATCGGAACAAATAGCAGAAAATAAAAGCTAAATGCTGATCTTCAGTTTAATCCTCTGATGTCAAACCCAAAAGTTTTTAGTTGACAGCAGAAAGGAAAAAAACTGGACTGTATGCAATTCACATAAACCTAGAAGTGAGACACTGTTTTCTTCTGTTCTACCTGAATCTTCACAGATCGGCACTCTGCAGAACCCCCAGCGAGTTTCCGGGTCGGTCGTGTAACACCAGGGCTTCATCTCATTATTCGGGTTACGGCAGTAGTTTTCTTCTAACCCACTGAGAAAGTAGAAAATAGTAAAAACTCTTCAGAAAAACATGGGACATTTTGGGACTTCATTTCTTAGTTAAATAATTTTATTTTTACTTGGAAGTGATATTAACATCTGTCCACTCTTTCCTTTTTATCACAGATTATAATTGGTTTCTCTAACCTGCAGGGGTACTCTTCTGGAGTGTAGTCATGTCTATGTGGCGTCTGGGCCGACCACTTCTGGCATGTTTTACCAAACCAAGTTGTAGAAATGTTGCCGCGGTACTTTTCACCCCTATCAGTGAAGCAGGTCAGCTCAGGGACGAAGATGGGAGGCTCAGAGTCTGAAAACAGAAGACCGTTTGCAAAATTCAGAACAGTAAATGTATACGCTCTGTTGGTACAGCATTATGTTCTTTCTTTATACTTCATGTGAGTGATTCTCATCGTTTCACCATTTTATGAAACTCTGACTCATCTTACGATCTTTTCTCAACTTTTGAGGGACTTCTGTCTGGTCGAGCGCTTTGTTGTTCTGCCTGAAAGACCCAGAGGAGGAGAGAGACCTTCGTCCCTCAGGCTGTTCTCCTCTTCAAACCCCCTCATGGGTTCTTTAAACCCCCATAATAAGCCCAACTAGTGGGTTTACACTTCCTTCTGCTTGATCTGTCATTTACATTATTTTTCCTGTCACTTTATCAGGTTCATTTATTCAACTTATTTGGTCACTTTTTCTGCTCATTGAACTTCATTCATTGCTGCAGATTTTTATACATCATTCAAACTGCAACCTGTTTGTTTACTGTCCTTAGTAAAACTTACTGAATCTTGTTTTTTCCCCTCATTGTGTACACCGTGAAACCTGCTGTATTTATTTTTCATGTTTGCCCCAAATGCTGCCTCTCCAGTGATGGTTCTTTGTTGTACAAAGGATCCAACTGAGTTCTAGAATCAAGTTTGAATATCTGTGTTAAATTAGCCTTTTTGGGGTCAATTTAGAATCCTTTCAAGGAGCAACACGCAGGATTTAGTGACACCAAAAGGCAAATGTTTGATAAAGCTGTAAGAGACAGAAAACAAATTTCTCAAAACTTGTGATGAGTATTTAGAGGTATGAAATTAAGATTTAGTATCTTACTCACACCTGTGGAAATAGATATTTAAAGTTATAAAGATTGAGAGCAATTAAAAAGACATTTAGATGTAAAATTTTACCACATGGGGGTATGGAGCAGTATTCCCATCGTTTGGATGAGTTGGTTGTGTAGCACCATGGTCGGGGTTTTCCATCAGGGTTTCTACAGTAGTTCTCCTCAAGAGAATTTTCGGGATAACTGCAGAGAGCATCAACAGAAAATACTAAATATGTAGTTCAGACTTTAGAAA
>NC_051435.1:30496172-30501609 GCF_001649575.2 Kryptolebias marmoratus | reverse complement strand
AATACTAAATATGTAGTTCAGACTTTAGAAAATATAAATTTCAGAGCAGGTTAGTAACATATTTTAAATTTCTGAAATGCTCCAGTCTTACTCTGTAGGGGTGTAATTGTGTCTGTGAGGTTCCTGGGAATCCCAGCGCTGACAGGTGTGACCACTTTCAGTTATGTTGTGATGTCCTCTGTAGTCCTCACCGCTGTAATTAAAACAGCCTTCTGCAGACATTTAAAACAAAGACAAATCAGCCTTTAATTATTTGTGAATAGATGATTTTTCTGAGCTTACATCAAACTTATTGGTGTTGACCATCATCATTTGTCGTTTGCCTTTATGGTTGTTAAAGAAATTTTTAAAATGAGAATAAAAACCTTAATAATAATGACAGAGTCAATGGATTTGGTTAAATTAATTTATTTGCCAACAAGATGACAAGCTAAGCACAGAAGTACAGAGTTGCCTGGAGGGGGATCCCTCACAGCTCATTTTATAAGCACGACCAACATTCAAGGCAAACAAGTCAGTGCAACAGTGTTTCTCATTATCTTGTCCAGGGTCTTCACTCTTATCTCCTTCCAGTCCACCCTTTGTGTTTTGGAATAGGAACTAGCTGTTTCCTAGTTCCTGAACACAAAGCTCTTCACAAACTGTAAACTCTTCGTGGAGGGTGACAATTTGGTCATTGGTAGGCATTTAAAGGCCTACCATATAGATAATTTTAACCATAACAGTCAATTTAAACAGCCTCACATCAACTATTGATGACATTCTTTCATTGCATGCCCTGCAGGGTTCAGTCTTTAATGCCAGAGTTTTAGAAGAAAATCATCCAGATGTTGTAACAAATAGACTTAAAACCACTGTGGTCAAAATAACTTAATCCTATGTATTATCACATCTCGTTCAATGTGTTAGTGCTCAGAGTATTTGTTTGCAATGACTCTCAGCTACTACCAGCTGCAAATTAAAGTTTCCACAGGATACAAATTGAAATAAAACTAATGTTCAGTAAAACTTAAAGAAATATTAGAACTTACCTAAAAGCAGAAAAAAGAGGCCCGTGAGGATCATGGCTGTGAGACGTCAGCGAGCTTCTCTGTTGTCTCTGATCTGACTGAAGAGTTTTCCTGGTGGACAAATATTAACCATCTAGGTTTAAAAAAGGGCAGGGCAAATGTTTCTGATTGCCTCAATAATAGAAAATATGAGGAAATGAAAGTATCAGAAGCACTTAGCAAATTGTGGTGGGATTAAATGATACTTTCACTCATTGCTGCTCATCCCCCAAATCGTCTGAATCCATTATAGATAAATTTATTGATTTAATACATAAAAGGGCCACGAAGCTTTTTCACTCACTTAATGGAAGCAAACCAACAACTGTCCATCAGTCTAATTGCTGAGTGATTACTGAAGACTTTTGCACAATGCTGTAATTTACTGCCAGAACAAAAAGCTCTTGAATCTCAAAGATCAGCTCTGTTTGGATTCACAGCGAAATATTTACTGTTTCCTCAGAGCTGGTGGCAACTGATCCAGGATAGAGGAAGAGAAGCAGCCATGGAAGGCAGAATTCATCGTCTTTTAAAGCGAGGTTTGACGTTCTTGCAAAAGTTCTCTGTAATACACAAATAATTACATTTTATCTATGTATTTAGTACGGTATAGGTTTGTCTTTGAGATGCAGAAGCAAAGATGGTTCAGGAATAAAGGCTCTGCTGACACGACTTCAGTTGAACAGCAAAGGTTTTATTCAGAACAGCAGCTCTATGTCACAACAACCAAATCAGAGGAATTTGTGGCCCAATCTTAGCAGAATCCCCTGATCTCAGAACAGTCTTATATAGACCTCTCTCACACATATATGGATGACCACAGATAGGGTTTGTCATCCTTTAGCTCAGAGCTCCTCCATACATTCTTTCCCCATCTACGGCCTTTTCTGATTTCATGGCTTTTGTTTTCCCTATATGGAGCTCATCAACATGCACCGGCCACTTCATTAGGTACCCCTTGCTAGTACCTGGTTGTGTGGGGGAAAATGCAGTTCACCAAATGTGGTGAACTGCAGAGTTTAATTGTCGGTCAGGATCGTGTGTTAAGAGTGTTAAGTTGTTCTTGCCAAGTACTTCTCAGAATAATGTGTTTGTGAGTGATAAGACAATTCCTGGGAAACAGTGCGTTTGTTCTGGGTGGAGTATGTTTTGATTGGGGCAAGATGACCCAGCTGTGTCCTGGGCTGGTTTCCTGTAAATGAAGTAGGAGTTATGGAATCTTCTGACCAATCACGAACTGGTCAGAAGTATGCAATACACACCAATGTATTCTGTCTGTTTAAATACGCCCAGTTTCAAAGATACTGGGGGATCTTTTGTGGAATTTCTGATGAAGATAAAATGTGACATTTAAAAAGGACCCCTGTGTTCTGCCAGAAGAGAGAGATAGAGAATGCTTATTTATTTCTGTGTAAGAACTGCCTTTAATGCAACAAATTCGTGGCCCGTACGGGGAGATAGATGAAGGCAGCGGACTTCCTGGATGCGGTGTTCACAAAGGTGCTCTATTGGATTGAGATCTTTTTCAGACCATTCTCTGTAAACCCTAGAGATGGTTGTGTGTTAAAATCCCAGTAGATCAGCAGTTTCTGAAATACTCAGACCAGCCCATCTGGCACCAACAACCATGCCACGTTCAAAGTCATTAAAATCACCTTTCTTCCCCATTCTGATGCTCAGTTTGAACTGCAGCAGATTGTCTTGGCCATGTCTACATGCCTGAATGCATTGAGCTGCTGCCATGTGATCGGCTGGTTTGACATTTGCGTTAATGAGCAGTTAGACAGGTGTACCTAATAAAGTGGCCAGTGAGTATACATGCACTGCAGCAGTCCCAGGAGAAGCACCCTTTTTAGGAAGAATGTGGATGTGAGCTCAAACTCTTCAGATAGAATTTTTTTTTTTTTAATATAGGTCATTATGTAGAATTTTAGTGACATAATGTCATGTGACGAGGTCAGAGGTCAATGTGGATTAAAAAACAGCATCTTGACAAAAGAATCAACTTCTTCAGATTCACAGTGAAGACAAGAATCAGTTTGACTCCTCTTATTTCAAAGTCAGCACAGTTATTATTTGTTACTGTTGAGTTTGACAAACACCAACCAAATACCATCATTTGACAACCTTTTTACTAACTAGCTGATATACTATTACTATCTAAAGTAACTATATAAATAATCTCAATAAATACAAAATAAATCCCCTAAATAATCCAATAACTATAAATAAAACCATTCGCAGCTCATCAGTAATAAGCTAGCGTTAGCATTAGCTTCTATTAGCTTGCTGCGTCGGCCATCTTTAACCTCTGGAGCCGTTGGACGGTTCACTAAAACATTTTAAAAAGTCTCGTGTTGACGGGTGGATCGCTCCGCTGAGTGGCAGCCATGTTGGGTTAACTCAACAGTTTCTGTAGTTCTGAAATTTCTCTACAAATTGTGCTGCTGAATGTTCGACACAAACACAAAGAAACAGGAAATGTTTCTTTTGTTTTTAGAATGTTTATTTTAATAATTTACATTTAAATGCATGTCTTTAATTAAATTCAGAGTATATTTCTAAATGACATGTAGGTTAAAGTATACAAAACATAAGGGCAGTGATAACACTTTACAGATATTTTTCAAATGCAGAACTGTTATGGAGTGAAGTTTATGACACCAATCCAGAACTTCCTGAGGTCAAACAGAAACAAAAAGTCAAAAAAAAAACAACTGGATTTATATATTATTTATTTTCTTCTAGTAAAATCCAAATAATATATACCCCCTAGGTTTTCAAAATAAAACAGGAAATAACACTAATGCTCACAACCTAACACATGGAAACATTTCCACAAAGAAACCTCTAAAACAAATCAAACAGAACCAGGAGAACCAGATCCAAGCTGGAAAAAACAAAGAACAAACCAAAACCAGAGCTAAAGGCACAGACACCAAGAATAAATCTACATTCAGTGGTTAATATATTGTATTATTAGGCAAATATTTGAACATTATAAATGTGTTTTTCCTTATATAATCTTCCATATGACCACAACCAACGAGTCGTTATCACAGGTTCATACTGAGTTCATGTGTTAGATGAGTGAAACATGCAACAATAATCATGAAGGACAACAAACCTGCAGCTACAAACATGTCCAGAGCTAAACTTTCAGGTTTATAGTGATAATCTACAGAAACTCCACAGTAAGTCAGCTAACATGCAGGACAACATCTTAATGCATATTTAGGCTACAAGTCAGTATAAACCATGGACTGTATTCAGTCCACCTAAAAATAAATATAAAAGACATTAAAATCAAAACTGAAGCTACTAATGTTTTTCTTTTATAAAAAAAAATCCCCATACTGGCAAAATCATTCAGCACCCAGAAGAATTGGTTTGGTCATTATTTGGTCCACATACAGACCAGTGATGGGTAAGTAGATGGTTTGATTTGCAGGGTAACCAGCACCACAAGTGGAGCAATAATGTTATCAGGCAGTTGCTGGAGCGTCTGAATAAGTGCAAACAGAGAGTGAAGGTCTGCAGACTCAGAGGATGCCTGGTAGGAACATTAGTCTGTATTCCCAGCACTTTATGCAGTTTGATGGGGTCATTTTGTGGGTTTGCATGACATCAGGTGATCTATTTACAGTCACATGACCTTTCTGTTTCATTCATTCCATCTCTCTGTTTGTGTGCTTATTTTATTTATCAGTATTAGTCAGTGAACACAGAGACTGAGGCAGACCACAAACCAGAGCATCACACCAGTCAGTCCTAAAGACAATAATCAGTTGCTTCATGGCAATAATATCCACTGAAATTGCACTTTATCTCTAATTTAAGACTCAAAGATCAGGCTCGTCTTTACTGTTCCACATTAAGAAGATAACAATTAGGAACACAGTCACTGCTGGAAAATAAAACATCATGAAAATCTTGTTGATTCTTTTAGTCATTTTGGTCCAGTAGCCTTCCTGCTCCTCTTCCTTCCCGTCTCTGAGGAGAGTCACCATGTTCTTCACATCTTCCAGCTCATCTAAAACCCTTTCCAGTGTGGAAGACTCCCTCAGTTTGCTGCTGTGGGCTCCTGTAGATGTTTTTGTGAACATTAAACACATATACTCATGTTGCTGTACAAAAGAAGACAAATTGCTGTAGCTGTCACCTCATCTAGGAAATGACTGCATTCTTATTTGGTTATCTGCTCAGAACATGACTGATGGGAGACCAATAAACTGTCTATAAATTATCTGTCTGTGACTGAACATTAAACTCTCTGCAGTATAATTGTTACTATGCTGGTCTTGGTATGAACTAGAACACTGATGTCCAGATTCACAAAAAACTGTACAGCACCTAGTTTATTCTGCATCTATACTGCAGTTATTTAC
>NC_051435.1:30492421-30496072 GCF_001649575.2 Kryptolebias marmoratus | reverse complement strand
GAGTGAAGTTGGTCCAGTTGTTCAAATCCTGGTCTTGTAAGAGTCGTTTTCTGACGGTCTCCAAGTGAAAAGAGAAGTAACATCAAATGATACCAGAGTTTCTTCTGGAGCTTCAAATGTTGAATTTTGTTGGCAAAGTCAAGAGTTCTTTATGTGATGGGGTGTGTTTCCAACAAGAGGAGCTAAAATACCAGCCAGATGTTTTGAAATGTTGTATGTCACTGAGTTCATGCTGCTGACAATGGGTCTGAGAGGTGTTTATAGGAGCCATTTCTTTATTTTTGCTAATTCTTTAAATTTAGTTTATTGATTTGTTTATTTTCTGGTGAATTTCTAATTTTCGTTTAATCTTAGTTGTTTAGAATAAATTTGTAGTTTATTCATTTGTTTAGTTTATACATTTTATTTTGTTTGGGATATGGCTAATATAAATACATAGACTTTAGGCACATTAGGGGTCATATGGTTTTTTACCAGGCAATCAATCAGTCAGTCAATCAGGCAATCAGGCTTGAGCAGGTGAGACAATCAGGTGAACTAGCAAGGAGAGCAGGAGAGACAGACGAGATGGTGAAAAATGTGTCCTTTTGTTTGCCTGCAAAACGGGGAATAAAGCCAAAAAATGGAATTGCAGTTTTTTGGACGTTTTTTGACCTTTCTTTGTACTGCGTAAGACCATAAACTAATGTGCACCAAGGGATTATTTGAGTTATACTTTGATCATTTAAGTTTTGGGGTTTTTTATGGACAAGTAGTCACTACAGTGTTCCTTCTTTGTGTATTTTGGGGAGTCCATACAGGCAGGGAGTGGCTTCCCCCGGGTATAATCTGTAGTACAAAGATCGATTGATAGTTTTGTAGTTTTGTAGTTTTTGCAGGTAATCTGTGAACAAAATTCAAAAGTCTCCTCTCAAAATAAAATATAGCCTTTCCCCTACAAATGTGAAGCAGAAACAACACAAAAACTTTACTGTAAATCAGAATATGATCCTGAAATACTTACAGTGAAAACATGCAATCTTTGATTCATGGGGAGGAAGACAGTCCTGTTGCTTTCTTTTATACTGATAAACTGCCACTCATACTCTGTTTGGATCGACATCTCAGTCAGCTTCGTGACAAATTTATTACCAGTTAAAGTTGAAATCTGTAATTTAAAATCTAGGGGAGGAAAAAAAAAAGCTGAAGTTTTACAGCAGTGTAAAGTTCTCACAGATGCTGCACAAAATTATATCTTCCACAACACAAACTGTCAGCTTTCAAACTTAAATAAATATTTTAAAAACTGGTTCTTGTTGCCATGACGACAAGAACAAAGTGTGTGAATAAAAGGTGATGCTGCAGCTCTGTGAGTCAAAGGGGAATTTGTAAATGTGCATCTTACAGCTGGTGATGATCACCTCCTCATTCATCCATATAACGTCACCTCTGAATGTAATACTCACATAAGTATTTGGAGGGTTTTTGCTTCTTTCTATCCTGCATAAAAACAAAACACGTCACTTAATATAAACTGTGAAGAGAATTTTGCACAGATTTGTTAAGAAATAAGTTAAATACAGCGTCAGGTATCAACATTCAGTCCTTCTGCCTGATGATACATAAATGTTGTCTGATTCTTTTTTTAATATGCTTAAATAAAAATATAATTGTTTGGTTAAAGTTGTGTTTTAGCATCTGAGTAATATTAGTTGTTTGTTTGACTTGTTAAGGTAATATTATGAACAACTTTGCTTTAAAAGCTAGTTTATAGTTTAATCACTTCACATTATGGCTTTATGCAAACGAGCCCCGCCAGCCTCAACACGGAGTGAGAGGGAGAGGAGAAATGCAGCATAGAAGGACAGAGCCTCAGTTTTTCCACCGTAGTTTGTTGGGAATAACTTAGGCTTGATGTCTCCTGTAAGAAGATTTTACAACATTGGAATAAATTTTTGTTTTTATATGTGCTGACGATATAAGCTGATGTGTTCAAAGAGACAAGCTCGCAGCATGAAGAGAGTACACATGAAGGGAGGCAAAATACATGATTAGATTCTTTAAGTTACAGTATGACAATGTTCCAATTTTAATTCATGTTAAACTTGAGTTTCTACAGTTATGCATTTTATGGAAGTTAATGCCACAGCTGTAAACTTGGTATTTTTACCATGTTCAAACAGAGTTGTATTGTGTGTGGACCCACTGTAAGGCTGGAAAAGTACAAGAAGAGGGGAGAGGGTGAAGACCATAAACAAAGCACAAATCCATGAAAGACCTTCTTTGTTGATCATATGCAAGCAGGGATTAAAATTACTTAACCATGCCATGGGTCTTCAGAGAGGCAAGAAGGGATATAAATCAACAAAACATTTTCCACTTCATCACCAAGAAGAGAATCAGTCAAAGTTTTTTTTTTTTTTTTACAGACAATTAAACTAAAACTCTGGACTTCAACTGCTCTGGAGCAGGTCATGAGTTCAGCCTCTGTCAGGGATGGGTTGGCCATCTTTTTTTTCTCTGCTCCTGGTGGAAGGCGGACATGTTTCTTTTCTCTCTGTCTCTCTGTCTTCTGTCTTAATTGAATTATCGTCAAATTCATTTGATGGGCTCGGCAGTCAACAATCAAATTGTGTGGTTACGGGAGCTGAATCGCAAGTTGGATGCAATCCTTTTACAGGACCGCAGACTGAATTGCGTTTCTGGAACTCATGAATAATATGGGTTACATCTTGAGGAAGTTGCTCGCTCGAATCAGGCAGGATGGTCCTGGAATTTGGCTGTTTGGATTCACCATTGAGAAGTATCAGCAAGACTTTTAAGACAGACAAAAACAAGATGGCAACTCTGCCAACCTTCCTGCATTTATTCATCAGACAGCTGTTCATTTAACTCTGAAATATATGCATCTGAAAAAAAAATCATCTAAAAATGCCTTCACATCTGTGTTTCCTGTTTGGAGTAATTATCCATTACCTGAAAGACTTTCTGCTACAGGACTGTAACTGCTTATACACATGGTTATAATATTTTTGTGAGTGCTTTGGAATCAAAATGTTGTATTTTTCCTTAGAAATGACACAGCTCTACATTAGTAGAAACCTTTATTAAATACATAGAAATATAGAGTGTAAGAGTGTGCACATGCTTTTCAAACTTACTGTTCTGCAATAATTATATCAGGCTTCCACATAGCTTCAGCTGGATTGTTTAACTTTTCTTTTTTTTTTTTTTTTTCCTTTTTTCTGCTCCTGGTGGAAGGCGGACGTGTTTCTTTTCTCTCTGTCTCTCTGTTCCCTGAACTGCCCCCCGCCCTGTTTTCTTTTTTCAAAGCCTCTTTTTACATATTTTCCAAAAATTTAAGGAATATGGATCTGATCAGCTGGTTTCTCAAGGCAATTGAAACAATTTTCTCAACTTGATGAAGGAGAGTCCAGTCTCGGGATATGTCTCGCTGGGTATACAGTGGATTCCTGCCAGGAGTGGAAGACTGTGTACCTATCGACGTGGAGGTTCCTTTTATATTTGGGTTTTTGATAACAGGATTTCTGCTCTTTGGACCAGGCAGTTACCTGGATTATCGTCAAATTCGTGGATGGGTTCACGGATCGACCAGCACTCAGACTGTAAACAGGAGCGAAATTGCAAACTACTCCGAACTGGCTGATATTC
>NC_051435.1:30487888-30492328 GCF_001649575.2 Kryptolebias marmoratus | reverse complement strand
AGGCCAAAGTCTTATCAATTCTCCCTGGAATTTATGTCAACAGAAGCTCGTTGCCGTCTTGCCTGTGAACATCTGTGAATGTGATTCATGGACTTTTCTGCAAACACACACAAACAAACACACACACACACAAATGCATCACACCGCCTCCTACCGTCTGGAAACAAACATACACATTCTCATACTCATACTCTGCTGTCGCACTCATTTTTTGTTATCTTTATTATTTCTTATCTCTTTTAGTATAGGGAGACCCTAGACTATCTAACATTGTTTGAGAGGTCGATCAGTTGGCTTTAGGGTCACTTCCCTCATGTCACAGCAGAAAGGAAAAAAACTGGACTGTATGCAATTCACATAAACCTAGAAGTGAGACACTGTTTTCTTCTGTTCTACCTGAATCTTCACAGATTGGCACTCTGCAGAACTCCAAGGGAGTTTTTGGGTCGGTCGTGTAACACCAGGGCTTCATCTCATTATTCGGGTTACGGAAGTAGTTTTCTTCTAACCCACTGAGAAAGTAGAAAATAGTGAAACTCTTCAGAAAAACATGAAATTTGGGACTTCATTTCTTAGTTAAATAATTTTATTTTTACTTAGAACTGATATTAACATCTGTCCACTCTTTCCTTTTTATCACAGATTATAATTGGTTTCTCTAACCTGCAGGCTGTTCTCCTCTTCAAACCCCCTCATGGGTTCTTTAAACCCCCATAATAAGCCCAACTAGTGGGTTTACACTTCCTTCTGCTTGATCTGTCATTTACATTATTTCTCCTGTCACTTTATCAGGTTCATTTATTCAACTTATTTGGTCACTTTTTCTGCTCATTGAACTTCATTCATTGCTGCAGATTTTTATACATCATTCAAACTGCAACCTGTTTGTTTACTGTCCTTAGTAAAACTTACTGAATCTTGTTTTTTTCCCCTCATTGTGTACACCATGAAACCTGCTGTATTTATTTTTCATGTTTGCCCCAAAAGCTGCCTCTCCAGTGATGGTTCTTTTTTGTACAAAGGATCCAAATGAGTTCTACAATCAAGTCTGAACATCTGTGTTAAATTAGCCTTTTTGGGGTCAATTAAGAATCCTTTCAAGGAGCAACACGCAGGATTTAGTGACACCTAAAGGCAAAGGTTTGATAAAGCTGTAAAAGAGAGAAAACAGCAATTTCTCAAAACTTGTGATGAGTATTTAGAGGTATGAAATTAAGATTTAGTATCTTAGTCACACCTGTTGAAATGAGTATTTAAAGTTATGAAGTTTGAGAACAATTAAAAAGAGATTTAGATGTAAAATTTTACCACATGGGGGTATGGAGCAGTATTCCCATCGTTTGGATGAGT
Organism: Kryptolebias marmoratus; assembly: GCF_001649575.2. Taxonomy (NCBI): domain Eukaryota; kingdom Metazoa; phylum Chordata; class Actinopteri; order Cyprinodontiformes; family Rivulidae; genus Kryptolebias; species Kryptolebias marmoratus. The sequence continues at coordinate 30,490,978 of NC_051435.1, read as the reverse complement.
TGGTTGTGTAGCACCATGGTCGGGGTTTTCCATCTGGGTTTCTACAGTAGTTCTCCTCAAGAGAATTTTCTGGAAAACTGCAGAGAGCATCAACAGAAAATACTGAAATGTAGTTCAGACTTTAGAAAACATAGGTTTCAGAGCAGGTTAGTAACACATTTCAAATTTCTGAAATGCTCCAGTCTTACTCTGTAGGGGTGTAATTGTGTCTGTGAGGTTCCTGGGAATCCCAGCGCTGACAGGTGTGACCACTTTCAGTTATGTTGTGATGTCCTCTGTAGTCCTCACCACTGTAATTAAAACAGCCTTCTGCAGACACTTTAAACAAAGACAAATCAGACTTTAAATAATTGTGAATAGATGATTATTCTGAGCCTACATAAAACTTATTTGTGTTCACCACAAAGGCCTGTTTGTTTGCCTTTCTGGTCAATTTAAACAGCCTCACATCATCTATTGATGACAATATTTCATTGAATGCCCTGCAGGGTTCAGTCCTCCTTGCTTTCTTGGAAAGACAGCTTTTTACTAATTGGCATTTTGTAATGTAAGACTGTTTGACCCTCTTCTCTTGAGTAGGAGGCTGTGGAGCATCAAGGCCAGATCAACACGGCTCAAATGCAGCTTCTACCCAGAGGCCGTCAGACTCGTCACCTTCGTGCCTCATTGTAAACTCATTTGAAACTGCTCTGCCTGCCAAGTTGATTTGTTTTCTCACTACAGAGGGGTTGCGTCCTTTTTCCGGTCTGGAGCCGCTGGGATTTTGGTTGGTCTGATGGCGGCAGTGGGGCTGGGCTTGGTGGTGGCTGTCCCTGGGCTGAGGTCGCAGAGATGGTGACAATAGTTTGTTTATGTGTTTGAGGGGACATGGTGGGGGCTGTTGGCCCCGGGTGCAGGACTCCTGCTGGGGGTGCTTGGCCATGGTTGCATGGCTCAGTGGTGTCTTCTTGGTTGCAGTCTCTTATGGGGCTGGGGGGTGGGATGCGGCGGGGCGCCTGAGGTGGGGCTGTGTGCTGGGCTCATGCAGCGGTCTCTGGGTTTAGAATATTTTTTTTATTCTTTACCTTTTTTGGTTTGTTGGTTTGTGTTCCTCAGTCATTTTAACAAAGCATCTTGTCCAGAAAGAAATTAATGTACGTCTGGATGCTGGACGCCTGCGGAGCCCACCCGCAGGTGGGGGATTTGTGGCGTCTATGTTCGGGGGTACATGTTCGATGTTTGTGCGCTGGTTAGAGGTGGCCCATTGGGGGGACCTCCGAGCTTGCGGGGGCAGGGGGATCTGCGGGGTGGGATTGGGGCTCGCTGGGGGGTTGGGCTGCTTCGCCCTGGGGCTGCTCTGGCTGGCTTGCTTGTTGCTTGTAGGGGCTGGGTGGACTCTTCCTGGCCTGTCTCTGGATGGGGTTGGGGCTGCCGACTGGGCCGAAGTTGTCCGTGTGGCACCTGGCTCTCCTCTTGGCTCATGGGCTACTCTGCTCCTATGGCGGGGGGTTGGGCTGTCTGCTCCTCTCCACCCCAGAGAGAAGGGGACCATCTCCTGGGTCCAGGGATAGGCTGCCCCTTTGGGAGACGTCACCTGGACCTGGGAGTATAGAGTGTGTATGGGGGTGCGAGTCGGTGTGTTATGTTATTTGAGTTTCTGTATGTGAGGTTGTGGGTGGGAATGTATGATTGTGTTTGTGTATGGCTGTTTATCTGTCAGGTTGGGTTCTGGGCTGCCACCTCTCCTTCATCATCTTGGGCCCCTCATTAAAATGTGGGGCCTATTTTCCCCCGTCACACCCCCCACCAGTGGTTGGTGCCTCTGCCTGCCAGTGCGTGGGTGACTCCTGTCTGGGGCCTGGGTGCCGGGGTATGTGCCCGCTCGCCCTGGTGGCTGCTTGCTGGGTCCTGGCTGCCTGGGCTCGGTCGGGCCTCGGCTTGGGGGTGGTGCGCCCTTGGGGCTCAGGTCTCTCTGTCCATGGCCAGAGCAGTGGGCTTGCCACTGCGGCCCCCTGGGGTTTGTGCATCGTGGCTGCCGGGGGTCACCTGGGACTTGCCTCTGCTGCCCTCTTGGGTGGGGTCCGGTTTTTCCTGTGGGGGGCCCCTGGGGCTCTGGGCTTGGGGGGCTGCTGGGTGTCTATGCCTCGGCTCTTCCTCATGCCGTCCTCGTGTCCTGTGGGGTGGATCTGTTGGCCCCCACACTCACTACCAAATACTCTTAGGGAGAAACCTTATAGATACACGCACACACAGGTATCTAGATTCAGGTGGTTGTCAGATCCACTTTCAGTTGGGTTGCAGTTGTCACTAATTACACTCTTGTATTACCTTCCATTGTGTACTCTCCATTGAAGTTATAACTATTATTATATACCTCATATGCTTTTTGTTGTTGTGGATTCTTTGTTTTGTTTTCTTTTTCCACAGGCCCCGAGGCAGCTTTCAAGGGTGTTGACTTGTTTTATCTCTATGCTTTTCTTTTTCTCTTCTACTTTTATCTCCTTTTTTCTCTTCAAACCTTTTCCTCCATCTTTTTTTCCCTCTTCCTCATCTTTGTGTCCATTACAATTGAAATAAACCCAAAGCAATTTTTAATAAAGTTACATATACCAAGGGGAACATTATGGCGAAAGCCAAAATGCTCCGCTTGTGAAAGCAAATCTGTTGGGTCTTACCTTGACATTCAGATGATAATTTTGAGTGCCACACACCCGGACAGTACATGTAAAAAAAAAAAAAAAAAAAGGATTTAGTGACACCTAAAGGCAAAGGTTTGATAAAGCTGTAAGAGAGAGAAAACAGAAATTTCTCAAAACATGTGATGAGTATTTAGAGGTATGAAATTAAGATTTAGTATCTTAGTCACACCTGTGGAAATGTGTATTTAAAGTTATAAAGATAGAGAGCAATTAAAAGACATTTAGATGTAAAATTTTACCACATCGGGGTATGGAGCAGTAATCCCATCGTTTGGATGAGTTGCTTGTGTAGCACCATGGTCGCGGATTTCCATTAGGGTTTCTACAGTAGTTCTCCTCAAGAGAATGTTGTGTTTTTTGTTTTTTTTTTATTGTTTTTTTTCTTTTTTCTGCTCCTGGTGGAAGGCGGACG
>NC_051435.1:30483723-30486595 GCF_001649575.2 Kryptolebias marmoratus | reverse complement strand
TACCTACCTACCTACCATAACTGCAGAGAGCATCAACAGAAACCTCTAAGATTATTCTAGCATCTAGAAATTTAAATTTCAGATGAGGTTAATAACATTTTTAAAAATTTCTGAAACGTTCCAGTCTTACCATGTAGGGCTATATGTGAAGGCTCGCCGCAATTTCAACCTGGCAGACTCACCCAGCTGTCCGGCATCACTCATCATGGATCCTCACTCCCAGCTGCCAAATCGTGTCCAGGTGCAGGATATAAGGCTCCCCGGCCATGGCTCCTCCTGCTCGCCAGCTAAGTCTCGTCCCACCGCCTCCACGATCTCCACCGCTCCTCTGGACTCCACTTCCTCGTCCTCCACGCCACCACCAGGTCCGGGTCCTGGGGGATGACTACCCTAATCTCTCACCCTACTTCGATCATTCAAGCTCACAGCGGTTCTCTGCAAACTCGTCTCCTGTCGGGGCCCCGAGCGCCAAAGACCTCTAGCCAATAAAACACTCTAATTGTCTTTATCTCTCTGTGTGAGTCTCTCCAAGGTTGAAATGTGATTGTGAGGTTCTTAGGAATCCCAGCGCTGACAGGTGTGACCACTTAGAGTTATGTTGTGATGTCCTCTGTAGTCCTCACCGCTGCAATTAAAACAGCCTTCTGCTGACACTTTAAACAAAGACAAATCAGACTTTAATTAATTGTGACTGGATAATTATTCTGAACCTACATAAAACTTATTTTTGTTCACCACAAAGGCCTGTTTGTTTGCCTTTCTGGTCAATTTAAACAGCCTCGCATCATCTATTGATGACATTATTTTATTGAATGCCCTGCAGGGTTCAGTCCTCCTTGTTTTCTTGGAAAGACAGCTTTTTACTAATTGGCATTTTGTAATGTAAGACTGTTTGACCCTCTTCTCTTGAGTAGGAGGCTGTGGAGCATCATGGCCAGATCAACACGGCTCAAATGCAGCTTCTACCCAGAGGCCGTCAGACTCTTCACCTTTGTGCCTCATTGTAAACTCGTTTGAAACTGCTCTGCCTGCCAAGTTGATTTGTTTTCTCACTATTTTTTATCATTTGTGTACGTTTTAAAAAAGAATTATTGAATTGTTGGGCTGTTTTTGGTGCTGCTGGTCCTGGTGACCTTATGTAGCCTCCATGTAGTGATGGCTACCTGATACAGAGTCTTTGGAGCTTGTGTTGCTCCTCCTGAAGAGAAGTGACCACCATATCAGAGATTGTACCAAAACACCACCGTCATGTGACGGATGATGTACGAAGCTTCAAACGCCATCACTGCTTCACTTCATTGGTTCAAAATGATTTGAAGCATTTCATTAGCTCAGCGTGTCAGTTTGGAACCCAGCAAGCAGACAGATAGGATGAGCTCAAATGAAAACTACAGTTTCAAGAAACAAAAAGGCTGATATGACAGCAACAAAACAACTACTAGGAGAACACGGAGGAACAAAACCAGACTGCAGCATGAGCTGACAACGCTTAACTGTGACGATGAAGCTCTGATGAGAAGATGAACTAGACTGAATGTAAAGGCAACTGACGTCGAAGAAGAAACAGGTGATTGATTACAAACTAGGAACAGTTGCAGATGGGTGTGGCAGGCTGACGGCAGGTGAATGATGACATGGGGCACACAGAGGGCAAAGGTAGCAAAACACAGGAACTAACAATATTAAACACAGGAATAACAGGATTATGGAAACACGAGAGGAAACATGACCAAAAACCTAAAGAACAAAAAGGAACTTCCAGCTCATCTTAAAACCTTTCCAGTGTAGAAGACTCCACATAAAAAACAATTCAAATCCTGACACAAAGCGTTTAAACCAAGCTTTCTGAGTAAACCTAAACACACATTTTATCTTTAATATTCTTTAATTTAGATTTATTCTTTGGTTTAATCTGAAATGTGTTTTAGAGTATGGGTGGCTGTGTCTGCTTATGAGGAGTTTAAACAAATGCTTTACTCCATTTAACAAAGAACTTAATTGTATTTCTGATGGAATATCTAATAATGCTGATGTAATCATGTAATCAAGGAACAGATTAAAATGACCACACTGTCTTTTCTGAACTTTTCTTGCTGACATGGGACAGAAACAGTGTCTGTGCTTCAGTCGGAGACCAGATGTTTCTGTTCTTAGCCTGAAGCCTCCAAGCTTTGAATCTTTTTAAACACAATTAGATGGAGATCCTCAGAGTTTCATGAGGCTTCACCTGCTCATCACCAGCTCCATGGAAACAACAATAATTAAAGGTCTAACATGCTCAGAAGGAATGCATATCGCCCGCCGCCTTTAACGCCAGAGTTACAGATGAAAATCATCCTGATGTTGTAACAAATAGACTTAAAACCACTGTGGTCAAGATAACTTAATCCTATGTATTATCACATCTCATTCAATGTGTTAGTGCTCAGAGTATTTGTTTGCAATGACTCTCAGCTACTACCAGCTGCAAATTAAAGTTTCTACAGGATAAAAATTTTAATAAAAATAAAGAAAATAAAACTAATGTTTAGTAAAACTGTTAAAAAAATGTTAGAACTTACCTAAAAGCAGAAAGAAGAGGCTCGTGAGGATCATGGCTGTGAGACGTCAGCGAGCTTCTCTGTTGTCTCTGATCTGACTGAAGAGTTTTCTTGGTGGACATATATTAACCATCCATCCATCCATCCATCCATTGTCTTCCGCTTATCCGGGGTCAGGTCACGGGGGCAGCAGCCTAAGCAGGGAGACCCAGACTTCCCTCTCCCCAGCCACTTGGGCCAGCTCCTCCAGGGGAATCCCAAGGCGTTCCCAGGCCAGCCGAGGAACATAGTCCCTCCAGCGTGTCCTGGGTCTTCCTCTGGGCCTCCTCCCG
>NC_051435.1:30481611-30483623 GCF_001649575.2 Kryptolebias marmoratus | reverse complement strand
CAAGAGGAGAAACCTGAAAATCGATATGGCAGGCGATTGCTCACACATAGCTGAGGAGGAGGGCGGTAGGATGGTAGCAGACCCTGAACCTCAGGCTGACCAGTCTTTGCCACCGTCACCTCAAATCCTGTCATCGGACAGGATTAGGGAAGCGTTGGACGGTTGGGGTGACAGGGAGGGTGGCGTGGAGGTGAGAGCAATTGCTCAAACGGTTAGGGACGTAGATCAGGACCCTTTTCTGATCGATTCCTCAGCGTCCGAAATTATCTCTCGGTTAGGTGGGAGGGCGGAGAGGACCGGTAGGGCCCGTCCGCCTGTTCGTGAGCAGAACCAAGCGAGGGGTTGGGTAAGGCGTCTTGCCCAACGGAGGCGTGCGTACCGAGAATGCCAGTTTTGGTATTCGAGGGACCAGGCCAGGCTCGCGGCACGGATCCTCGATGGTGCCGAGAGCCAGGAATGCGCGTTGCCGGCTGAACAGATCTACGGAGCGTTCCGTGAGAGATGGGAGGTCGGCAGGCAGTTCCACGGGCTTGGGGAGTTCCGAACGGGCTTAGTCTCCGACAACAGGGAGTTCTACCAACCCATTCTGGCTAAAGAGGTGATGGAAAACCTAGCCTTAGATGGAGTTTACCACCCACTTCTGGTGCTTTTGAGCTTGGTAAGACAGAACAATAAGCAGTATCTTAGCTGTTTCTTGGACTACATTCATCTGGACTGAGATCATTGTAATATACAGTATAAACAGTATATACAATAGGAATAGCTAAGAATAGGGGACAGCTAAGATGTCATGCAGATCCCTCAAACTTCCATGCCTCTGGTAGAGTATCTAAGCTGAAAGTGAAGTGGAGGTTCTGATATTGGGGAGGGTAGTAGAGCAAGTTGGGTGTTTTAGTATGTATTTGTGTGTGTGTGTGTGTGTGTGTGTGTGTATGTATGTATACACTAATACCACTTACACCAGTATTAGGTATTGGTTCTGATATGGTCTGTCGGTGCCAGTTATCAAAAAAGTTTTCCGTTACCACAGTACCTATATACTTTTATTATATTTTAAATCATTAGTGTGGGGTATTGAGTAAAGTTTTAAACAGGCAAAATTTACAACTTACATAAACTTCAAAGGCTACGATGCTGCCACTGCCATTTTAAGGCAGCGTGGCATCTACCTCTTACTAGTGCTGGGGGATATGGAAAAAATCCTATATCACGATATGGATAATTTTATATTACGATAACGATATATATCACGATATACCCCAATTACGAACGTTGTCAGTTATTCTCTGAAAAATATGAAAAAATAATCCCATTTCTTACTTTTTTCAAGCTTTATTTCGAAGTGACATTTAACTGAACTTTCACAAATGAGATTTGCTGCATTTCAGCAATATATATGTACCTGTTACGACGTAACATTATCAAATGACAAAAGACTCCATTATCTTCGGCCGGCTATAGTTTTACTTTTCGCAACTTTCCCCGGCTCTTTCACAACTTGTTTGACCTTGCACTTTTTGGATTGTTTTTGTTGAAAGATGAGAGATGAAATCTCTCATCTTTCAACAAAAACAATTTCATAAAACATCTAACTAACAAACACAATACCAAGTTTAAAGAGTCTGCTAATAACAGCAGCAAACAGCCACAGTTTGTCATTGAGCAGAAGAGGAAAGAGGGAATGTCTAAGCAGGGCCGACCAAAGGTTGCTTGGCTCCCTTAACAGAATTTTATCTGGGTGTCTCCATTTCAGTTAAGACCTTCACTTACTCAACACCTGCAACACTTTTCACAACTTTTTATACACAAAATCTTAAGACCACTCAAAAAACTGCAAGAATTTGCATTTTGCACTTTTGGATTTTAAGAAGGTTCTAAGTAGAGCTTCACAATGTTAAAAGAAGAAATCAGCGTAAGAGACAAAAACTTTTGAGCGGGGAATTAATTGAAAACTGCATTTACACTCAAACATGATTTTTTTCAGCTGATCAAAAGTTTAAGACCATAGCTCA
>NC_051435.1:30478510-30480599 GCF_001649575.2 Kryptolebias marmoratus | reverse complement strand
CCATCAGGTCTTGACAGTGTAAAGACTTGACAGAAAATGACATGGAATCCAGATTTTTGCACAGCTTTTGGCTTTTAAAGACTATGGTCTTAAACTTTTGATCAGCTGAAAAAAATCATGTTTGAGTGTAAATGCAGTTTGCAGAAAATTCCCCTGCTCAAAAGTTCTTGTCTCTTGCACTGATTTTTTCCTTTAACATTGTGAAGCTCTACTTAGAACCTTTTTAAGATCCAATAGTGCAAAATGCAAATTCTTGCAATTTTTTGACTGGTCTTAAGATTTTGATCAGGAGTGTATTGTTCGTGATTTATTATTTTTACGTGCATCTTCTGAACACACAAAAGGCATTGATTGTGCCCACTTCTATCTGTGTGTGCATTTATCTGTCATGTGAGCAAAATTCTTACTAAATCACTGGACAGACTTTAATGAAAAGTAATCACTGGAAGTGATTTAAGATAGCTACAACAGCTAATCAACCTTAGCAAACCAAAAAAAAGACTATAACTCAGTCAGTTTTACAGACATTAAGCTAAAGTTTGACGTGGTAGTAGCAGAGGGTGATTCCCAACACATACTCTGAGTGATAACACATTGCACAAAATCTTGCAATATCTCACAAAATTACATGTAATATTAATTTTACATCCAGAAATAAAGTTTAAAGTAGGTTTATTGCCATACAGTAATGATGTCAAACTTTATGGTTAGGTTTATTCTTTACATGCTCAGCTGTCTTAACAATACGACAAACATGTTTAGCTCAGAAGCTCACATGGCTCTCCTCTCTGAAGCTAACTAATAATCACGGCAGTCCATTGAAGCTTCCAGTCATATGACTGTGTAAAGGTTGTTGTAAAATCCAAGTTCCAGTATGTCAACATGGACTACTGTTCATTGTAAATTCAACACAACTAATAACTGAAGACATTACATAAGTACAAAAACATTAAGGCAAAAAGCTTAAATAATTTTTAAAAATATATTTCTGACTCACTTTCTACCACCTCTTGTTCACAGTATCTTTCTGTCAATGTATCAGTCAAACCTGTTAGTTTATCAGATTGGGAAGTCTGAACTGTAGTGGACAGGAATAAATAGTGTATGTTTAACAGATTCTCACGATGTACACATTCATCTAAAGTAAACAGTTACTGAGCTGCTCAGTAACATCACTGACAGAGAAAAACAGACTCTATAGAAGCGTCTCTGTGTGGTTTAACCACTGTGAATAACTAGGAAAGGAGTATTATTTCTCTGACGTTCTCATTCAATCTGCCGCTAGAGTGCAGTTAATAGCTTATTTACAGCAGCAGCGTTTGAGAGGAGAGGTCATTTTTACAGCAGCAGAATACATTGTTCTCATTTGACTTCACACTTCCAGACCTATCGTTGTCAAGCACTTATCTACCAATATAGTAAAAATATTTCTTCCAGCCGAGCCTTGTGGGAACTATGTATACTGAACAAAAATATTAATGCAACACCGCCACATCCAGCATTTTTCATCTTCAAGATTGTCTGAGACCAGTCACCCATACAGCTGCTGCAACAATTGGTTTGCATAACAAAAGAATTTCTGCACAAACTGTCAGAAACCGTCTCAGGGAAGCTCATCTGTATGCTCATCATCCTCAATGGCGTCTTCACCTGACTGTAGTTTGTCGTCGTAACCAACATGAGTGGGCAAATGCTCACATTCGATGACGTATGGTATGTTGGAGAGGTAGTCTCTTCACGGATGAATGTCAATTTTCACTGTACGGGGTAGATGGCAGAGTGTGTGGGTGAGCAGTTTGGTGATGTCAACGCTGCGAACTGAGTGGCCCATGATGGTGGTGGGGTTATGGTATGGGTATGTGAATGTTATGGACATAATATTATGGGCATATATAATGATGGTACTTCCAGCACCTCGTCCTCTGTTCCCCACTGTCTGACACATTCGCTGAGTACATTGTCTGTTGAGGCCTTGTCCTTGATGTATTTATGGATCTTGGATGTTTCATCCTGGACAGTGGCTCTCACACTCACTAGTCCTCTGCCGCCGTCCTTACGGCTTGTGTACAGTCTCAGGATGCTGGATTTG
>NC_051435.1:30474634-30475934 GCF_001649575.2 Kryptolebias marmoratus | reverse complement strand
TGTACACAAAATATAGAGAGCATTAAAGACAATTAAGAATTAACATCAGAGTCCCAGGTCCGAATGGGGAAGCTCTGAATCAAAGCTCTGGCTCCCCAAGTCAACATAGGAGCTTTTATTAAAGATATTGAAATACTGGACCAGAAGGAGGAGTTAGGTTCTCTGCCCTTGTCCATGAATGTCTTATGACAGTAACCCATTCCTCATCAGAATGTCCTGGTGACCATATTAATCCAGGTAAATACAGCTCAAACACTTTTTTTTGGCTTTTAATTGCACTTACTAGTTTTGGCATTTAAGTAAGTACTTTATACATAAAGTTGATTTGATTTGATACTATGTTAGAGTACTTGTAGACCAACATTGTTTGAAATGAAAACTGAAGGTCTGTATGTTTGTGTTTCCAGGACATTTTAGATTCTGCATCTTTGATTCAAATGCACCAACATTTTGCACACAAAAATACTTGTAGCTCTTTAAAGGTGAACTGAAATCAAATCTCAAAAGGTTGACATTTCATGAATGTTATTTAGTCAAACACATCTACACAACATTCCGGGGGCGCATTTCTCTGACCTAAAACTTAAATAACTTGTTTTTAGTGGAAGAAGAAGAAGAAATTGAAGAAGAAGCCGTTTTTGAATACGTATAAATGCCGGAAGACTTTGTGGGAGTAATAGATACACAACCATCCCAGTATGACCCTGAACCAACAGCTGGATCTCTGGAATCAAATAAAAACCTCTCAGGTTTGGTTTCTGATGATCACCAGGACCGTCATGGCCAACAAAACAACGCACATAATGACCGAGTTGGGAACGTGAAACGGTGAGAACGATTACCCCCAGATCATTGTCATGACATCAGCACACAACACAGCAGGAGAGAGCTAACGCTCCTAACTTAAAGCTAACCAGATGATAATCTATTAAAAACGTAAGCACGCTTGAGAGTAGAGTTTATGAACTCTCACACCAGAGTAAACTAATCAACAGCAGTTTCAGACTATGACATTTGTTTAATTACACATTGATTGTTTATATCAACACTGGACCAGCTCTATACCCTCAGCAGGGTCCTTGAGGGTGCATGGGAGTTCGCCCAACCAGTCTACATGTGTTTTGTGGACTTGGAGAAGGCGTTCGACCATGTCCCTCGGGGAATCTTGTGGGGGATGCTCCGGGAGTATGGGGTACCAGGCCCTTTGATACGGGCTGTTAGGTCCCTATATGACCGGTGTCAGAGCTTGGTCCGCATTGCCTGCAGTAAGTCGGACTCGTTTCCGGTGAGAGTTGGACTC
>NC_051435.1:30447628-30474534 GCF_001649575.2 Kryptolebias marmoratus | reverse complement strand
CTCCCTGCTTAGGCTGCTACCCCTGCGACCTGACCCCGGATAAGCGGAAGACAATGGATGGATGGATGGATGTTTATATTTTTTCATCAATAAGAAACTGCTCTTCAATCCTCGGAGAGGATTGTTTATTTTCTGATAACTTTTGCAAAAGGAGAAGTTCCTTGGCAGCAACTTATAGCGTTGCCTTTCCGGGAAGCTCGGATTTGTAGCATGAGCTATCATTTTTTTATTAAGAGAGAGCAAAGGGTGTGGACTGAGCCAGCCAGAGCCGGTCCAGTCCATAGTGTAAACAACTGATAACACATAGCTGGGGCAGAAGACATCTTAACCATAACACAGAGATTTTAGGGCGCCAGAAGCTGACGCTGCTGTGCGAGTTACCTTGAACTGCATTAAACCCTCTGACATTCAGTTGTGTCACGTAGACAGTTTTGCACACAAAGGCTGGTAACATTAAAAAAATCCAACAGTGGTGATGTCTTCCTCTCCATTTGCCTTTCTTTTAAAATTAAAATTAGTTGGCAAAAGGTCCTGTTTTTTTGGCGTGAAGTCAGTCCACTGCATTAATGAAGGTCGGAGCTCACGGTGGCTCGTCTTTGAAGTGGTCTGAACCTGAGTTCTGATAGTAATTCCCACATTGAAGCTTATGGATCCAAATCTGACGAAGGTCTTTATCTTTTGGGAAGCCAAAAAAATGTAACTCTAGTGGTATTTTCTGGCCAGTTCGAACAATTAATTCCAACGCACTGAACTATGTTGTACCGATATTCATCCACTTACTGATGAACGCTGAACGCTTGTGAACCTCAGCAGCTCTGTGGACGTCATACATCAGGGGGGTCACGGAAAAAGCTGAAAACACCCAAGTGGTTTCTTCAGTGTTTGGCATTTAAAAAAAAATTACAATATATGAATATATATTTAAAATTTTACAATAAACATATTATATAATTTTTCTTTCAACTGATGTTGGCTTCAAACACTTCACTTTAGCTTTAAGGGTCACTGTGTTGCTTGTGGATTCTTGTGATGTCCCACTGATATGTAAGGCTTACAAATGTGTGTTTCTGACTGATGCTCAATCCAATCTGACCTGACACATGTAGTAAACTCATTTTCTTGATACTGCGTTGTCTGATCCGGTATGNACCCCAAACTTGTCCCCACACCACAGAGGAACTCTTCACTCCAATCTCATATGTGTTACTCTATCACCTTACATCATTCCAAGCTGTCTTCCCTCTCACACCCCCCACTGGCTGTCTGAATCAGCTGTCTGGTGTAACCAGAGACAGATGTGACCTCATAACTCCTAAGATTCTATATAACAGTCACCTTCAAAGATTACTGTGTTGTTCTGAAATGTGATAGAAGCAGACATAGGATTTTTTTGACATTTTTCTTTACTTTTTTGTCAGCCCTGGGCCTTCATCCTCCTCTGTAAACTGGTCTCAGAGTATATTTGAAGAACTGCAATCCAGGTTTCCTGAGTGGTCTGAAAATGGAGAAGATCAACAAGAAGAAGCGACCTCCTGGAACAAACATGAACACAAAAAAAACAACTCACCAGTAAGTTACTGGGTAAACAAGAAGTTCATGTCTACAACAGATGTTTAAATTAGGAAGACACAAAAACTGGAATTATTTTGTTTGTTTTATGGTTTTAAGAAACTAAAACATGGTTGAGTAGATGGAATTCATTTTTTTTTGAAGTCAGAAAACATTCTTAGCATTGTTTAAGAATTTTTAAGAAATTATAAGCTTTAAGTGTCTTTTAAATTAATCTATTTAGCAGTCTTTAGTTTCACAGGTTCTTAATTTAAAAAATAGCTCAGGAGTTCTGAAAATGCAGAGATTCTATTGAATGTTTTTCCATCCCAAACCATCATTTTTGGGTTTAATTTTTTTTTCTTGGGGAAGGGGGTATGGCTTGTAATTAAATGGAGTACTGGATTACTTTACGTTATGGTCAAACAACTAGTTGAGATCAGTTCTTCAGCTTTGTACAATCCTACAAACTTGTGTTAAATATCCTGAGTGAAACCAAAACTATTTGGATGAAGAAGATGATTTATTTGCAAAAGGTTGCTCAACCACTGACTTTTCAATAACTCTGGATATTAAAAAGCAAAACGGTGACTGGTCTATAGTTATGTATTGGGTCTGAATTACCAGTTTTCAGAAATATAAGTTTTTAAAAGAAGTCAGGACATTCACATTTTTTAAAGGACAAATTTACTAAGTGGGTTAATGGGTTTATCAAAGTGTTTGTGTTTTTTATAAGTTCATTGTACAAATATATCAGACCCTTGATTGTTTAAGATGATTTATTATGTGTTGAGTATTACATGGGTCAATCTTGAATGTAAACAGTGCTGTTTCTAGCTATGTGGGGGCTGTATGCAAAATGCTGCTTGGGTGCCCCTAGTTTGCCAAATGATGGAGAGATTTCTAGCCCATTAGATGACCCACCGAGATGCTTTTTATTACTTTTTATGAGCAAAACAGAACAATAATAAAATGAATACCTAAATAAATTGAGTAACAACTTAGATAAACAAAAATAAAGTAGGTCATTAGCTATTTACTTAGTGTCAATGTGCAAACAAAACAAAAATTTTACAAGAAAAAAACAAAACTTGTAGTAATACTAATATTAGTAAGAAATTTTACATGTAACACTCAAATCCCTTAAGAGCTATTTTGGATCTGTTACTGTTTGTTTGGCCATCACACAGAATAAACAGAAATCAACACAGACTGTTGCCTGAAATGAAAATATAATAAATCAGCATCTATTTTAAAGGGCAACAATAAACACAACACTAAAAATAATTGTGTTATTTTTTTAAGGAAACATGAAACTGTATAACATTGCAGTGAAATTGCAGTGATGTTGCACATGGCAGAAATATACAATTTTTTTTAATACATATATATATATTAAACATCATAATATACAGTGCCCCTTTAAAGCATGTACCCAATTACAAAGTTGTCACTTTTAGGAGGTTTCTGTCAGGATATATGTGGGTTTTGTTGTTGTTGTTTTTCAGTAGTTTTTCTGTTTTGGGTTTATTCTTTTTGTTGTGTTTTAATGAGATGTGTAGTGTTCAATTTTTGTTTTTCTGAGCTCATTTGCATATTTATTTGTTTTTACAGGAGGCACACTGTTTTTCATTTAGTAGAGACAGCATCATCTTCCAGGTTTTTAAACCACAAGTGGCATGATATAGTTTTTGGTGTTTTGACTTTATTTCTGGTTGTTTTATTTAGTTATTCTGAATAATTAATATATAGTAGTTTTAAGTGTTCAGTTCTTGTAGTGTTAACTATCATTAGGTTTCCTCAGTTGTCCTTCCCTCCAGTTCCACCCAGACTCATCTGTCTTCATTAATCAGCTCACCTATAATCAATCTCCTGTTTTACTTTGTTCATTGTTCCATCTGTTTGAGTCCTTGTTAATTGTCATGCTGTCTATTATTTACACTAGTCTTGTTATTGAAATGACTGCTGAAACCTGGAACTCCTCATTGGACCTGCACTTGGGTCCATCTAGTAACCTTCCCACACATTCACACGCACAGTAGTACAGGCTGTCAGCAGAGGATAAAAACATTTGTCACTTAGAGAAGTTATGATGTTAGTCTAATCTCAGCATCAGATCATAATTACTGATGACAGAACATACTGATGGCCTTTACTGACCTTTTGACTAAATTTATTTATAAGGATGTTAATGACAACCTGCTTCAAAATCTCCTGCTGCATCAAAATATATAGCTTTAAAATACAAATCTACAGTTGAATCAACATGCAGAATATATAATTCCTTTTGTGGCATTTACAGCTCCAGGATAAGACATTTTCGACAACCAAAATGTTCAAATTTTGGACAGAGACACATTGTTTGAGAGGGGCTGAAAGAACTTTAAACAAAGGAAGATGTTTTAGATTTCAGCTTTTTAAAACTTTCACTGGTGCAATAGGCATGATACCCAGTCATTTTCCCTTAAATTCACAGTTATGCATTTGACCCAAGCATTTCTCTTGTGAGCCAGGCAAACAAAAACCCTAACAACTCTCCATTGTGAGGAAAGGGATATTAATCTGCATGGAAATTGAGCTAGTGTAACAGAACATCTCATGCAGTTTAAGGCTCTGTTTACACAAGGCCGATCTCCTGGAAACCTTTTTTTTTCTAACTTTTTGGATTTACCATGTCCTGGATGATGCCCTCTGATGCATTACTCTGCAAGACTGAGAAAAATAATGATGGAAGAGATTTTTTAAATTTGATTACATCATTCTCTGGTAAACATCTACTATATAGATAGTCTTCAGAAAGGCAATGTGTAACCATGCAGCACCATTTTACAGGCTACCATGTTTTTTTAGCACCTTTAAGCTGGCTGACATTATCAAAGCCTTCCACTTCTAGTTAATGTCAGAAGTCAAATATTCATGGATGGCAAATGAATGACTGTGGAGTGTCAAGTTCTCTTCAGTGATTCCTGCTGTCACATATTTCAGACAGTTTTATGAGCAGCAGTCACTCAGGGCGTCCTGCTCAGGCCTTCTTAGATATCAGGCAGACGAGGAAGATTGTGACAGACATGTAACCTGACACAGAGAGAGAGAGAGAATCTGCGTGTGTACTAGCTTTATTTCTTAAAAGGTTAATTAATATTAAGCAGTCCTTCCAGGATTTTGCAGAAGTTTAATGGCAGCTTTTCTAGTTTTGATGTTTTAAAGCATGACAAAACAGACAGATGAATTTAGGTAACTTTTTCAAATAAGGCACCGTTGCTCTAAAAGACCCTTTATTTCATCTTCTCTAAACTCAAGTTCCTGTTCTGGAAATATCATGCTGACCTTAGCATTTGTGAACACCCAATCAGTTAAAGATAGATAATGTTTCTTCTGCACTCATAAAAACATATTTCATTGTTGAAATGAGATATGCATATTTGGTTACTAACCTTTTGAAATATAAAAAAAGATTGTTGATCAATATTTGTGCCAATATTTGATATGAAGATTATTCAATTGTTTAAAATATGTGTATTTCTCTGTGCCCTAAAGGAGATTGAGCTGTGGAAGAATCTGTGGACAGAGTGAGATAAGACGTTTTTGACAAACTCCAAGGTTTTCCAGCATGAGCAATCAGAATGTTCTAGTTTGTTATCAAATTTTGATAGCAACTTAACCTGCCTCCTTTTGGAGGTCTAATCAGCCTCTGAATTTTCCCAAAGTATGAAGTGAACAACTGGTTTGGTAAGGCACAGAGATAAAAGAATTACAGAGATAAAAAATGTAGTAGTTTGGGTCTGGCTTTATATTTTACCTGATTCAAGTTTGATAAAACTCTTCATTTCCAATCTGACACTTCCTGATCTGGCAGAATTATTAACCTCCTCCTAAAGTCCTAAAGTGAACTATTTATCTAAATTGTCTAAATTCCTTCTACATATAGTCCCAAACAATCTGTACAAAAGATTCATCTGTTTTACACAAAATGATAATCAGTATTAGTTCAGATCATGAAAAGGGTAATTGTTATTCTAGAATACTAGCTTATTAAGATCATTGTTGAAATAATTCTCAAAGTAATTGCTTCACACTTATTCCTTAAAACAATTTAAAACATTATTCTCCATATTCTTAGCCAGTGGGGAAGTGAAGAAGATGATCTGGTTTCAAAAGCAGAGAGTGATTGATAAGTGGACACAGGTGACTGATTACAAACTGGGGACAGGTGCAGATGGGTGTGGCAGGTAAACAAGTAATGAGCTGAGGAAAAGTGAATGATGACAGGAAACACGGAGGGCACAGGGAACAAAACACCACAACATAAAACTAAATCCAGAAACAACAAAAAATAAAACAGAATTACAGAAACAATAAACCTAATACAAAAATAAACTAAATCCTGACACAATGAAGCTCACAAAGAAAGGACCACATTATCCACAGTTAAGCATGGTGGAGGATCCATAATACTGTGGGGATACTTTGCTGCATCTGGCACTGGAGGCCTTCACTGTATCACAGGAATCATGAAAAGGTTTTAGAGCAAAATGTCCCACTCAGTGTAAGACAACTTGGCTTGAGACAAAGGTCATGGATCCTCCAGCAAGACAAAGACCTGAAGCACTTATCCAAACGCATGCAGGAGTGGTTAAAAATGAAATAAATGGACTGTTATATCACTGAAAAGGACACAAATGGTTAATTTAAGGACATAAACCATTGAGAAAAAATATGAAACAGATTTTTTTTTCTTTCACCATTTTCCATGACTTTGCAGTGAGTTATGTTAATGCCATGTCATAAACTATATGTTGTGTTTACTGAGATGTGTTATTTTTATTTTAATCTTCAAGTACATTTTGTGGCTCTAAATAGATTTATTTAGTGGGAAAAAGAGAATGGAATGGGTGCAGATCCCTGGGTTAGAAAGTAGACTGCCGAAAGAACGGAAAAAGATCCATTATCATCTCAATAAACAGCTCTTTCAACAAATTACAGACCACTAGCATTGATGTCTCAGTTTAGTAAAACAATGGAAAGGATATTTAAAACATGAGACTTCTATGCAGAGTCACAAATTTTCCTTTTTGTTCATCATCTAATATTAGGAAAGCTCAGTTTAATAATAAGAAAACAGTAGGTGTGGTCTTTTTATTGTAGAAAAGGGTTTTGACCAGTGTGGAAAGGATTGTTAGATAAAATGTTAAACATTGTAATTAAAGCAAACTTCTTTAGGTGGATTAAAGATTTTTAAATTGATAAAAAAAATCCAAGTGAGAATTTGAAGGTTTTCTATTTTTCCTCTTGTGGCAAATGGGGTTCCTCAAGGGAGTCCTTTTTTAGTCCTTTTTTGTTTTATAATATGAATAATGACATCTAAAATGCAATTGATTTAACTTTTGGTAGATCCTTATTTGCAGATAATAGAACAATATGCAAACGATGGAAAAACATTTAATAAGTAGTCAGCTGTCTTAAAAACACTATTAATTTGGTGGTGTGATACTTTTTTTTATTTTGAGAAGAATAAAGTAATTTATTTCATATGTAAGAAAATACCTGAAGAATTTCAGTTAATGTTACATGGCAAAAGATTAGAAAGAGTAAATATTGTAAGATTTTTAGGTTTATGGTTTGATAATAAACTCACATGGCAGAATAGTTAAGTGTAAGAAAATTATTGATAAAGTGAAATTTGCTGAGAGTAATTATTAAGTGGCTAATTTCCAAATAATGAATATTTTATATATTGGCTTGATAAGATCAGTGTTGGATTGTAGACGTGTTGCATATGGGTCTGCATCAGTTTTTCATTTAAAATAATTGGATGTAATCCAAAACACAGCTATAAGAATTTGTTGTGGAGCAATAAGAAGTTCTCCTGTTGATGTGCTGCAAGTTGAGAAAAGGGAAATGCCTTTGGACTTCAGAAGACTTTTATTTCATTATCATTTTGTGTAAATTTACAAGGCTTTGATGGAACTCATCTTGTTAAAAGAGCACTTAATTCATTTTAGAAATAAAGTCATTTTCAATAAGACGTTTTAAGTGGATTATTCAAGAAAAATCTGAGGAAACTGACATTGCTAACATGTTGTTTTCTTCACAACCAGAATTGGGTAGATCATCAGTGGCATTTGTGGATGTTGACGTCCAATTCTCAGCTAAAATTTCAGATATTATTTTAATAACTCTGTGGAACTTATAGCAATAATCATGACATTACAATGGTTAGAAGATGTCAAGCCACCTCAAGCAGTGTTCAGATTCTCTTTCAGCTTTACACAATATTTAGCCTGCAGATTCAAACAGGAAACAAGATTTTCTCTGTGAGGTTTAATGCATCTATTCAGGATATAAAACTTGGGTTGGATGTAAGGTTTGTTTGGATTTTTGGTAATGAACTAGCAGATCATTATGACAAAAAAGCTATTAAATCAGACAATATTCAGATTAAAGCTAAAACTGGTAAATCAGAAACTAAAGTTTTCATTAAGAACAAACCAACAGATTTATGGCAGGGGAGATGGAATCTGAACAGTACAGAGACAGATCTATGTTCTGTTTAGCCTTGTGTTGGTTTCATGAGACAAGGCAGACGAAGCAAATGAAAAGAAACTAGAATTACAAGATAAAGAATAGGGCATGCAGTATTAAATAAGTGTTTAATCATCATGAGGAAGCATCATAATGAAAAATGTGAATCAAACAAAGAAGACCAATCAGTTATTTGTGTCATTAGGAACTGTCAAACTTATCGATTAGAAAGAAAAAATTTAAAAGGATAGAATAAAAATGATCTGTAGGTGATCTAAAAAAGGTAATATAAAAGGGTATAAATATCGTAATTAAAATATACGCAGAAAGTAATGAAATACCTTTTTGACTTCTTAAAAAACTGGGATAATTAGGAGAATTTAATTTATGTTTAATGCAAGCTTAACTTTGTCTGTAAGCAAAATTTTACAATGGTGGCAGATGTAATAATAATAATAATAATAATAATACCAGTTATTCTGCTATTTATTTATTTATTTATTTATTTATTTATTTATTAATGAACCTCTTTGTTTACATAAACAGAGAAAATCAAAGAAACAAAACACAGTATAATATAAATTATGCCACGAGTGTAGCTTCAACAGTCAATACATTGGTATGAAAAAAACAAAAAGAATAGAGAGCAGATATTACAGGCATGACAAATTAAAAATATTTAGAGATCTACAACATTGCTTTCTTCAGCCTGCTGATTTTGCGCTAAATCCCCTGCTACAGCCTCCAGTCCAGGAGGGGGCAGTAAAGCACCTATAAACTGTCCTGGCAACCGTCACAGAAAAAGGAAAAAGAAAAAAAAAGGAAAAGAGCGTGGTGTTGATGCGGATTACTCAAATACGACAGGCTGAAAGATAACCAGGAACCTGCAGTAATTACAGAAACTTACTCGAGCTCATCCTAAAAAGGTATTTATAAACCGTATAGACAGAGAAAGTATGTATTTTATCTAAAAGAGCTTTACTGGCTAACATTCCAGCTGAATTACCCAATATGGCTTCTTTTCGTCAGGTTGGATGAGACAGCCCAGTGTTTTGCATTTCACATTTTCTTAAGTAATTTCGTTTTTCTTTTACTGTGTCCACATTTGGCAGAATTCTGCGGTAAGGTTATGCTATTTACTGACTGATCGCCGGTAATCACAGGTTGGCTGTACATTCCGTGTGGAGGCTGACCGATCCGGTCCGAGCGGGTGGAGGTGCCTCTGTTCTGCGGGGCAATAACAGTCAAACTTGTCCGATAATTTAGGAACGTAAGTATCGTCTTAAAGATTAGAATAACTCTGTTGAGTAACATCATAATAACAAAAGGCTTGAATGTATAATTTATCAAGGCTGCACAATGTGGTGGGTTTACCGACATCATCAAATTCTGAAAGACCCGGATGCAGCGCCATCATGGAGGTACTTGCAGAGATAAACAAGTTGTGTTAAGTTACTTTTTCATGTGTTCATTATGTTGTAGGTGAAAGGAACAATCAGTTAAGCACATGAAACCTGCTAGAATGAACTGAGTTAGAGCAGAGACAGAAGGAGCAACAGGGCCATTTCCGTCCTCTGGAAATTGTATTTATAAATTTGCATGAAGATTAACTAAAAAATACATTTTCTTATCAAACAAAGTGCCCTGCAAGTGATCTAATTATAAGTTTAAGATAATTTTTTGAGGGATTATTGAAAAACTTACTTAAACACTGAAAAAACAGCATTTGTCATCTGTCTTCACTCTATAACATTACACTTTGCAATGAAAAAAATTCTGAAGAGATTTTATTTTTTTGGTATTTTTGCGTGACTGCATATCTCATCTATGCTTTACATACATTTCTTTCAAAAGAGAGATGGGGAGAGCCTAGAAAACCAGTCAGTTAAAGAAGAAATAGTTGGAGCAAAGTACAGTGAAAGATGACAAAGAGACATTGATACTTTTGCTTTGTGCAGTTTTCTCTCAACATTGTTTACTGCACAGTGATATGATGAGCACAAAGGGTCCAGGCCCTTTTCTGTCATCTTTATTTCTTATTAAATGCCAGTTTTTGTGATATCATTGTTCTCTTTTTCAAGCTGTCTTGGTACATTTAGGAAGGGTTGATTATTTATTTAATTATTTTTAATCTGATTGTGCTTTTTGGCTACTACATTGTAAAAAGATCCATAGTTTACAAAGGTAACCTAACACTGTTTTATCTTCAAGTACCTGCTGGATCTGAGACTTTCAGAATTTTGTGACAATCTTGAACTTGAAAATCTATTGACTTTGCAATATAAATGTCTAAAGCAATATTGCAACGGATGCCAATAAATTGCAAACACAAGCTGCATGCCAGTAATATATGTGGCAATCAGATGGACGCCACTCCCCATCCTAAATGTCTACAGCTAAGTGAGAACAACCAAACTACATGGAACACAATGTTGTGAGAGCTGTTATGACAGAAGATAAATACAGTTTTATCACAAGGTTCCAGACTTCTTCCATTTATAAATGATGGAGGCCACTGTGCTCACTGAGATCTTCAAAGCAGCAGACATTTGTCTGTATCATTCCCTAGATGTGTGCCTCAAGACAATCCTGTCTCAGAGGTCTACAGACAGTTCCTTTGACTTCATGCTTGGTGTTTGCATTCTGACGTGCACTGTCAACTGTGGGACCTTAAATAGACAGGTGTGCGCCTTTCCAAATCAAGACCAATCAACTAAGTTTACCACAAGTAGACTGCATTTAAGTTGTACAAACATCTCAAGGATGATCAGTGGAAACAGTATGCACTCGAGCTTAATTTTCAGCTTCATGACAAACGCTGTGAATTCTTACATAATTGTGATTTCTTAGTTTTTTTTATTTTTATTAAATTTTCAATACTCTCAAAATCTTTTTTCACATTATCATAATGGAGTATTGTGTGTAGAATCTTGAGGAAAGAGATTAATTTACTACAATTTAGAATAAGGCTGTAACATCACATAATGTGCATAAAGTGAAGCCCTGTGAATACTTTCCAGATGCAGTGTGTTATTTTGTGGTTTGCTGTGTCCTCCCTCATGGTGAATAATTTTAACACGGACAGAGTGCTGTGTTTTACAGCCTGACATGCAGTGCATCTGATTTAATTTATGGGAATAAATGTAGCCTGTTAAATTGGAAGGGTTACCATCACTTGTATTTAATTACTGTTCCGTTATCTGCAGGTGTTGGCTGTAGTCTGCCTCTCAGCTCTCAGAACTTCCAGCCTACCAAGCCTGCTGAGCATGGACTGCTATCACTAACTGCAGTCCAAGACAGTGGAGCTGGAGGATTTCCATACTAGTGCTGAACGATATGAAAAAAATCCTATATCACGATATGGATAAGTTTATATCATGATAATGATTTATATCGTTATCGTGATATAAAATCATCCATATCGTGATATAGGATTTTTTCCATATCGCCCAGCACTAGTTCCAACTAGTGCTGACATCTTGTTGCAGTCTTTTTGTGGGCTGGTCGAGTTGTTTCTGTACACTCTGAAGTCTTGCATATGCTAACTGAGAGTGCCTGAAATGCCCTACAATGTGTCTTCCTTTGGTAATTATGTCACTTATACTGCGCTGTGACAGCACTGCCTCATGAATGGCCAGCTGCAGGGTGTGAGCCATACACCCCAAATTTGGTAACCCAGCATCTGTCATAGCTTTTACCATGTTTCTAGCATTATCTCTCAGTATCATGTGTATTTTGTCTTTTGGAATATTCCATGTTTGAAACATTTTTTCAAATGTTGCTGCTAAAGCTACAGCAGTATGGGAGCCAGAAACCACCTAGGCATGTAGAACATCTGGTTCAATCCAGTGAGCGGTCAAACTCAGCATCAATACGGGACTGACGTCCGAGCTCTATATATCTTTCTGGTTATTTGCTTCACCTTCTGACTGTCAGGCTCATACGGACGAGTGTTGGTAATTGCGGGCTGCGTTAACTCCCCTCTGACTGCTCCGGGTGTCTTCTTTTCATTTTGTGCAGTGTGCCTCGAAAACTCACCATACTCCGCCAAGTGGTTGTTCTTTAAATGTCGTATTAAATTCATAGTGTTGAAAGATTTTGACGTGGTTCCCCTGCGAGGTACTTTTCCGTTGCACGTGTTGCAGGACGCAAACTTCACATCACTGTCACACACGGTGTAGAAGTTCCACACGGCAGACATGTTTGTTTTGAATTTGCAGCCGCACGCTTGCGCAGTGTGAAGGAAAGACGTAGCTACGCTACACTGCACACAGCGCCTCTACAGGCTGCAAAGTATAAAGGTTTTGTGATCGGCAACAAAAGACATTGATCGGCGAACATCGATTACATACTTTTTCCACGAATATTGGCCGATAATGATTGGTGGCCGATCAATCGGAACACCACTAGTTTTAACAGTTAAGGTATGTGTGAATCTGATTCTGGTCAGACTGCCTTACAACACAAACATCACTGTACGTCACTGCTACTAATAAATGCTATTTCACTTTTCACAATTTGTTTGAAAATCAGAGAAGTTTACTTTCTGTGTGAAGTCCTGAAATGAAACCAGGGCAGCAGTGGTCTTTTCCTAAAGTGCCTGTTGTTGAGTGGCGAGACTGTTGGGAGGTTTGTGCTTAAATATTCCCTCTTATGCTCAATGACAGACGGTAGCCATTTCTTTTTGCTATTAGCAAGCTTTTTGAACTTGGTGTTGTTTGTTTGTTTGTTAGATATTTTTGTCAAATTGCTTGTGTTGAAAGTGCTAGATTTCATCTCTTCTCTTGACAGCTTTGTGGAGTAGAATTACAGTCTGCTTTACTTTTGTCTGCATCATTCACTTTAAAATCCCTCATCATGACTGACATGCTTCCTTCCCTGGTATACCTGACTGTTTACCTAAGAGGTGAACATCACACTGCCTTAAAGTGGCAGTGTTGTAGCCTTTGAGGTTTATCTAAGGTGTGAATATTGCTAGTTGGAACTTTACCCAATACCCAGCCTTGATAATTTAAAGTAGTGGTATTAGTATCAAGCAAGTTTATGCTGCCAGGCATCAGCATTGCCAGGTATCTTCCCTTGCCTGCCGCCTGGCTTACATTGCTATTTACCTCCACATGGAGGTGGCATCCTGTCCCTTTCTGGCTTGGTTCAGATGAGCACCAGGCCCATGGCTTGATCGCCAACCCCCCACCCCCACTCTCCTAGGCGTGGCACCAGGAGGGTCCCGCAATTTCTCTTCTTTCTTTTCTTAGAGATGAGGTGAAAAGCTCTGTCACTCCGGGGGGACTCGGATTACACCTGCTGCTCCTTTGCATCAAAAGAAGTCAGTTGAGGTGGTTTGGGCATCTGATTAGGATATGTCCTTGAGCCATCTCTTTGGAGGTTTTTCAGGCATGTCCTACTGCAAAGAGACCCTGGGGCAGACCTAGAACTTGCTGGAAGAATTATTCTTCTATTCTAGTGTGGGAAGACCTTGGGATCCCCCAGGAGTAGCTGAAAAGTATCACTAGCCAAAGCAATTTCTGGGTTTCTCTCCTGGACCTGTTGCCTTCGTGACCTGTCCATTGATAAGTGTCAGAAAGTGGATGGATGAATGGATGGGTGGTGTCAGTACTGTGGTATCAAAACTCTAGTACAGGTACAGGTAGACAATATTGGAACAGATACCCTATACTGGTATTTGTATTGGTGCATCCCTAATTGTTGCATTTGTAACTAGAGATGGTCTTTGCTTTTAAAGTTTCAATCCAAGTCTCATTCCAAAACCTGCATTTATATTCATTGTTGTGCATTTTCTGTGTTCAAGACATTTGCTTTAGGTTTTCTATCTTGACACTTTGATGTCTTCCTTGGACCATGATCATGGCCTCTGTTGAAGATGCAACTTTCAAGAGCTGGGACAGCAACTGAAGGACCTGTCGGTGGACACCAGCGGTGATGGAGGCGATCAAACTGAAGCAGGAAGCCTTTAGAGCTTGGCTGTCCCAGAGAACTGAAGCAGCTGACAGATACAAGATGGCCAGAAGGACTGCTGTTGTAGATGCAAGAACTTGGGCATGGGCAGCATTTGAAGAGATTATGGAGGAGGAGGTTCTGGCAAACCAATTGTTGATTTAAATAGGGAAAGCGGGCTTCATCCCAGGTTGATCTTGGCTTGGGTGGGGAACTGCTGACCTGGTTTGGAGATATTGTTGGACAGTGGAAGGAGCACTTTGAGGATGTTATCCACCACCATGATCACCTTTTGATGAGTCACAGCCTGACTTATAGGAAGAGGAGTTCATTACCATGGCTAAGATAGCCATGGTAGTTAAAAAATTCCCTTGGGGCAGGGCGTCACTCTTTCCAGCCTACCCAGGAAAGTTTACTCTAGGGTGTTTGAAGGGATGCTCTAACTGATTGTTGCTGTGGGAGTATGGGTGCCAGGGTTACTGTTAAGGGGCTGTTAAGGAGTCCTTGTATATTTAAAGCAAGAGCTGTCGAGTATCTTTGACACAAAGTTGAGCTCCTTCTCAATGCAGGTTGGACCGTGTCAGCACTGTCTCTTGTCTCTGATCTTGTTTGAGGTGGTTGTGAACAGGAAAGTGTCTGGTTTAGAAACCCCAGTCTAGTTTATCCTTTTTGTAGTTGATGTGGTTCTGTTGACATCTTCGGGCCAGTGTTCACTTGGTCTAAGTTTCCTTACTGGGCCTGTTGTCTTTGTGACCAAACCATTGATAAGTACCGTATTTTCTGCACCCTAAGGCGCACCGGATTATAAGGTGCACCGCCGATTTTTGAGAAAATTTAAGGCTTTTAGGTGCACCTTTATAGACTGGAAAATACGGTAGTAGAAGATGGATGGACGGGCAGTAAGAGTTTAGACCTTACCTACAGAAAGTGCACAGTCGGTATTCATAGTTAGATACAATAACAGATATTATTTCACCATGTTATTGGTTTTCAGACCTCGTTGGTTCTTTGGTATTGGGCATGTTAAATCATATTCTTTAGTCATATGTGCATCAAATGTTTCCCTTGAAGTCAGATATTGATTGGAGTAATGACAGATGAAAAGAACTGCTAGTGTTCCACAGACCTAAACCTTATTTTGATGAAATCATTCAAGTATATCACCTCTGTTTAAATAAAGTTTTTTGTTTTGTTTTTATACTCAGGAACTTTGAATGTCCAAAATTATTTATATTTATTTACCTTTTATGGCAGACAGCCAGACGAACTACTACTGACTGGTTGAAGCTGATGCTACAGTCTGCTTTTAATTTGCAATAATCCAGCTGGCTGCCATAAAAAGTCAGTAAATGATGAATATTATTATTATTATTATCGTAACTATTAATGGTTTATAATAGGAACCTGTATTATTGACCTTCTTTTGCTTCACCCACTTTAAGCAGACCTGTGTAACACGTTCCGGTTCAGTCCGTCCCATGGTTTACAGAAAAATGAAACGGGACATTTTAATTGCACTGCAGTCTTTGCATATAAATGGTTGACACATGGAAACTCTTCATTAAACGAGGAGAATCTGTACTGTTTTGTAAGCAAACACACTTAAACACATCAAATCAGAACTTTCTGATCACAAGCTTATGATTTAAAAAAAAAACAAAAAACAGCAGAACACACGTGTTTCCAATTGTAAACAGGGATTTTACATGTCTAATTTCTCATGTTTGTTTTTTATGGCGAAACTACAGACACAAAGGAACATGAACAGTGATAAAATCAGTGAAGTTCACACTTTAAAAACACAATCCAGCTTTAATCTTTAAAGCTGGATTGTGTTTTTAAAGTGTGTAGTTGAGCGCTAAAAGCTATAGACCGTTCATAATAAGATCAGCCTTTTTTAACATGCAATAATTGTGAACAACTTCCAGGATGAGATGTGATTTATGGGAATATTCTCGTGTTACCTCCAGGATGATATAAAATCAGGTTGTATTTTCCATGGGAATTGCTTTGATTTGCTGGACAGATTTTACTATAATGTTGATAATCCATCATAAGTTAGTAAATGTTGTTTTGGCAAAATGAAGTTTTAAGGATTATGTTTTTGTGCAACATAACTTAGTTATTTTATTAACTCATTTCTGTTTGAATTTTTCTTGCTTTTTAAAAAAAATAATTGTCTTTGCATACGTTTTTTTTTTTTTGGTTTTTCATCCTTTGTTCATGTCATTATAAGAGATTTCTGATGTGAGGACATTTTTTGTGACAGACACTACAGTCAAAAAGGCATACTGTTAACATGTGTTTGTTGGGAAACACTTAATCTGAAAGCTAGTTTTGAAATGAGAACTCAAGTCTTGTTATAATAGTATATTTATGCTTTCCACCTCAGCCTCACTGTGCACACACAATAATTCACACTTTGCTCCTTCCCTTTCTTTGGACCCACCAGAGACACCCGTTTCATTTGTGGACCTGTGATTGTGGCAGCAGCACTACGACTCTCTCAGATCCAGTCTCTGACTCAGATTGCTCTCCGACAAATTGCTGTGTTAGCTTCTATCATTGTCGGTGGTCAGATTCACCAAAGTGAGCTTGCAGCAGTGTTGGCTCATCACCTTGCTCATCTGAGTCTTTTGACCAGACAGAAAGTGTTGGCTTTGGGGTTAGACGTCCAGACTAACAGAACCAGTTCTACAGTCACTGGACTGGGTCCGTCTGCTGAAATGTATCACCCTCAGCAACAGGGGTCACAGCCATTTCCTAACACATCCAGACCTCCTGCAAGCCAACACCCGAACAATTTGCAGCCCATGGATTTCCAGTTTTCCTGTCCTAACCAACTTCCTGATGCGCTAGAATCTGCCCTGGCTATACGAGGCAGGAGGGACATGGATCACCGCAAGATGGACCACATAAATCAACCAAATCAACACCAGAACCAAGGCTCAGGTTCTGGGATTGGCCAACACAGAGACTATGGTTCTAACCCTGTATCTCTCCCTGCTGATAATCAGTCGGGGCTCCAGCAAGGAGTCGACTGGTCAAACTATCAGCTCCCAACCAAACTGTTTGCCAGTCATCCACCAACTCCTGGTCATCAGGGGATACAACTGCACAACCAGAATAACCAAACAGGAGCAAGGACACTAAACTGGAAACCCCCTGTAAGGGACTTACCATCACCCCAAACCCGGCAGACACATGGTGCTGGAGGTGGGGGCGAAGGTCAAACTTTCTACACACCAGAGAGTGCAGGAAGCATCTTGGCTAGTTTTGGACTTTCAAATGAGGACTTGGAGGTGCTGAGTCATTACCCTGATGATCAGCTAACTCCAGATACTTTACCATTCATACTTCGTGACATCCAGATCAACAAATCAGGCCCGCAGAAACCTGCACCTTCCACTTCCTTAACGTTTTCTCATAACATCCGTGATAGGGCAGTGCCTCCTCCATGCTCTCCAGAAGTGCCCAGCATTCTGACAGTTACACAGACAGCAGGTAAAATTATTGACTATGGTCATGCCAGTCGTGGGAAGGATGACAATGATACTAGAGAGACTTTTAAAAGAGAACCGCTTTCCAGTGAAAGGACAGTTAAAATGTATCCAGCAACATCATCTGCAGCAATCCCAAAGGTGGAAAAGAATGAAAGACATGTTTTAGAACACAAGGAACCTAGCCAAGATGATGAGGACTATCGCAGGACGAGCAGAGAAAAGCACAGAGATGAGGACTATCGGAGGACAACCAGAGAAAGGCACGGAGATGAGGACTATCGCAAGACAAGCAGAGAAAAGCACAGAGATGAGGACTATCGCAGAATGAGCAGAGAAAAGCACGGAGATGAAGACTATCGCAGGACAAGCAGAGAAAAGCATGGAGATGAGGACTACCGTAGGATTAGCAGAGAAAAATGCAGGAGCAGTCACTCACCAGGGAGACAATTTGCACCTTTGCCTAAATCTCATCATCTGGACAAAGACTATAGACACATGGAATCCAAACTGAGAAGCGAGGGTTCTTCAAAACTACCTCTGTCCTCTTCATCTGATTCAAGACCTCATGGTAGCAGCAGCAAGAAGTTACCAACCCCTACAATGATAAATGATTTTGCTGCTGTGTCTCCAAAAGTGTATCCCCATACCTGCTCCTTGTGCAACATACAGAGTGATCAGGAAAAGGTGAGTGCTATCACATCCTTGTACTAAAACAAAAGCTTGATTTTAAGAATTTTTCACCAGGCATTTGTTAAGATGTGATTCAAAAGGTTCATTACTTTTTTCAGTCGGACTATTTGGTCTTTTTATTATACAGTTGAAACCAGATGTTTACATTCCCTGTATAAAATGACATCCCCATTTCCCCCCACTGTCTGACATTAAATCAGACTATACTTTTCCTGTGTTAGGTCAGTTAGGGTTGCCAAAATTACTTCTGTTTACTAAATACTCAAATAATAAGTGAGAGGATTTTTTTTATTTTTTCAAAGTCACAAGTTTTCATCTATTTTCTTAGTATTTGATAGCATTGCCTTAAAACTGTACTGCTTGGGTCAAACTGTTTAGGTTTCCTTCCATTCTTTCTGACAGAATAGGTGTATCTGAGTCAGATTTCTAGGCTGCCTTGCTCATGCACGTTTTTTCAGCTCTGCACACTAATTTTCTATGGGAATAAGATCAGGGCTTTATAATGGCCACTCCAAAACACTGACTTAGTTGTCTTTAACCCACTTTGTAACTCATTTGGCAGTATGCTAAGAGTCATTGTCCATTTGAAAAATACTTTTGTGCCCAAACTTTAATTTCCTGGCTGATGTCTGCGATGTTGCTACAATATTTCCACATAATGTTCTTTATGTTGCTGTCAGAGTAATGGTTTCTTCCTCTCTGAGTGACCTTTCAGCCCATGTTGGGACAGGACTTGTTTCACTGTGGATAATGATACTCTGACCAGCTTCAGCAGCATCTTCACAAGGTGTTTTGTGATTGATAAACATTTTGCACCAAAATGTGTTCATCTCAGAAACACAGAACCCGTCTCCTTCCTGATGGCAGGACGTTCCTATGGTGTTTATAAATGCTTGATGAACGTGGCACCTTCAGGCATCTGGAAATTTTACTCAAAAATTAACCTAAGTTGTGGAGGTTTACATTTCTCTTCCTGATATCTTGGTTGATTTCTTTTGATTTTCCCATGATGCCACACAAAGAAGCAGTGTGTTTCAGGTGTACCTTAAAATACATCCACAGGTCTACCTCCAGTTAGTTGGGTTAGTTGACAACATCTATCAAAAACTTCAAAGCCTTGATATCATCAATTGGGCTTTCCCAAATTGTTTGTAGGTATAACAATCGTAGTGTACATAAATCTATGACTTTGAAGAAAGTTATTTTAAGAATCTCTAAAGTCTTATTAATATTGATGTCATTATTTTAGCATTTAACAAATAGACTAATTTGGGAAATCCTAGTTGAACTAAAACAGGAAAGGTTTAATGTTAGATGGCAAGAACAAAAATGGTTGTTTTGTGTACTGTGTAAACATCTGGTGTTAACTGTACTTAATTCCAGACTAGATCTATAACTAAAAAAATGATTCCTTTTGAATAATAAAACCTAAGATTGCACAGTATACTACAAGGTTCTATGAAAGCATCAGTCATTTAGTTTTACTCTCCATTTTGATAACAGAAAAGTCACTCTTTTACATGTTCTAACAGGAAAATGACACTACAAAGGTATTTCAGAAAGAAGGTTTAATAAACCGGGTTTATCATAAACTCTGAGTTACTTACCCTGAGTGGAGAAACTCAATTGACCATAAAGAGCTGGTCACTGCAACGTTTGTATTTCGACTTGGGGGCCAACAGTAAAGATGCAATATTGTTATTATAGTTCTGTTGTGTTTTTAGAAGTTAAAGCTGTATTTTCATTGAGCAAGACGACTTAGATAATCAAACAAAATAACTACACGTCCACATGTGTGCTTTGAAAATAGATTATTACCAGGAAGATTGGAGCTAGATAACTACATTCTTCTTCTCCTGCATCCCTTTACCACATTTCTTGAAAGGATGATGGTGTAATGAACTAAACTGTCCAGTGAGGCTGATGAATCTGTCAACATACTCTTAATTCAAAAGGAGTTCCTGGATCATATGTTAACTGTAAATTTACTGAACATTGTGCATGTGTTTCTTCAACAGTTAGCTCATTTCTGTCTTCCAGTAACACCTCAGGCCTTTTCTGGAGTTAGCACAATCCCATCTGACTTACACAGAGGAAAGATTTCATTTTTCAACTAAACATGTTATTCAATGACACGACTGCTTTAATTTGCTGTAGGTTATCAGAGTTACAAATTATTAGTAAATCAGTTTGTGGAGGGCCTTGGGGGTGTAATTTCTGTGAAACACATGTTTTTATAGATAAAAGAACAGGTTTCTTGCTCAGTAATGATTAGTGTTGGAAAACTGACTTACCTAAGAACAAAAGTTCTAAAATCACATTTTAAGACTGATTCACATGGTTTATATCCAAGTTTAGGTTTTTACAGTCAATGAACTGCTCAGAAAACACTAACAGTAATAATTTTTCTTACTTCCATAACTTATTTTCAGTAATAGTCAATTTCTACATGAATAAATATTTATCAGTATACATCCTGTCATGGTTCTGCACAGTGTTGTCTAAGGTTCTGTTGGATGTTTATAATAATTCAACTTTTAGCCTACATTCATCTGAATGAAGTTTTTTTTTTTTTACTATTTTGTTTGGAAAAATTCCATTATGTATTTTGTCATTCTTTAGAAATTTTATCCAGCATAAAAAATGGTCCAATCCATGATTTGTACCACTGTGATGTAAAAGAAATCAATCTTCAAAGTCAAAGTTCTGACTATTTTTAAGATTTTAATTTGTTTGTGCCAAACTAATCTGCGTCCTGAAAATTCAGTTTTTATTGACTTATTTTTCTCTCTGAATAATAGAGTTGAGTAATGGTGTGACGAAAAGACTTTGTTCTTTTTAAAAACAGTGTCTTTATGTTTCTTTCTGCCTGCATCCATATTGTGTTAATGACTGATTCATCAGAAGAAGTGACAGAAATGTACTGAATAGGA
Source organism: Kryptolebias marmoratus (assembly GCF_001649575.2). Taxonomy (NCBI): domain Eukaryota; kingdom Metazoa; phylum Chordata; class Actinopteri; order Cyprinodontiformes; family Rivulidae; genus Kryptolebias; species Kryptolebias marmoratus. The sequence continues at coordinate 30,453,383 of NC_051435.1, read as the reverse complement.
ACAAAAGTACACACTGCTGACAGTAAGCCTGCTGCCAGATTAATGTCTCTTTGGTGTTGCTTGCTGTTCTTGTTTATCCTGTCTGTGACAATTTTCTTCTGTTTATTTTTTATTGAATGTATTTTCCTCCAGGACTGGGTGGACCACATCAACACTGTGGATCACACAGCTGCATGCAGAGACCTGCGCAATAAGTGAGGACATGTTCATGTGCTGCTAAAACCTTTAAACCTGCTGTATATATAGGCAAGACAGTGAACGCCTCACTGCCTCCAATGTGTGCCCCATCACACTCATGCTCCATGAATGTGCTCTAAATCCCAGATTAGACTCTGTAGAATGATGTATTCAGATTAGCTTTGTAGAGATGTAGTAGAGTGCCTTATAAATGTGTGTGGATGGATAAATGAGGGCACAGACTCTGTTGTAAAGTGCTTTGAGTGGCCTGGTTGGCTAGAAAGGTGCTATATAAGTGCAGTCCATTTACCGTATATTCAACATGAGAAGGACACAGGACATATAGAGATAAGTGTTACGTGAATAATAACGTTTGGCATAGCAATAAAAAATTTTATATGGCAGCTATAGTTTCTTAAATAATTATTCAGACCTATTTACTTTTTTTTTTACTTTATGATGCTACCTGGAGCTACAACTGTTTAAACCACACATGTACATCTTGTGGCCCATGCCTAATCTGGCTCAAGCTACACAGATTACATCATTGAGGGGAAAAATATTTAAATATTGTAGCATTGGGTTGCAACATAATAAAGCGAAGGTTGTAATACTTTCTGAAGCCAGAGTTCAGAAATCATTTAAAACTTCAGTCTGATTCATTTCACTGTGAGTGAACTAACGAATGTTTGTGTGTGTGTGTGTTTGAAGGTATCCAGACTGGAAACCAAATCTACCAAGGTCAGTTAGACTCCTGGCTGTTTCAGCCTGTTCGGGTCAATTCTGTTATCTTGGCTCAGCCTAAGCAAATCATTTGAAGGTGCATATATAATTATTGAAAAGGAAAAATACTTTTTTAATTAACACAAGAATGTGGAAAAATAATTTTACCTAAAGCACAGGACATGGATTATCACACTGTCATTATTTACCAAAAAAAAAGCAGACAGTTTGTCTTTAAAAAAAAAAATCCTTATGAGTTCAGAAGCTACCTTCAGGTGGTGCTGGTGGGATGTAATGATTAGCATACAGGTGTCAAACCCAAGCCCTCACGAACCACTTCTGTACATGTTTCTGCTCTTGCTTCAGCACACCAGATTTAAGTAAACGGGTTATTAACAAGGTTCTGCTGGCCAGTTTCACACCTCTTAACTGATTATTGTCAGTGTTAACATGGCTATTAAAGCAGCAGTTTGGTCATTTTGCTACTCTGAAGTATTCAGGTCAATGTTAGCACAATGCCATGGGGGAAAAACTTAAAAAAATAAACATGACAAACAGCACGACTTAGGTTGATACAGTTTTATCTGGATAAACCACAAGACTTCTGAAACGATGCCTTTTGAATACATGAGACAAAAGTGGACATATATACCCATAATGTACAACAACAAACAGCATATCAGTGCAAACACCTCCTATCATCTGTCAGAGGGGTGATGGTTTGGGCTTGTTTTGTAGCCACAGGACCTGGGCAACTTGGAGTTGGTGGCTGTGGATCAGTGGTTAAAACAGTCATCCCCCAATGAGATAGTTGGAGGTTCGGTTCTTGGCAGGAGTGTCCCTGGGGAAGACACTTAACCCTTCAGTGCCTTCGATGTATGCCCCATAGGTGTATGAATGGAGTTTAAAGCACTGATTAGTCTCCACAGAAGGATTTATTCAGATTAGCTTTGTAGAGTGCTGTATTAATGGTTGTGTGGCTAAATTAGGGCATTTTGTGTTGTAAAGTGCTTTGAGTAGCCTGATTGGCTAGAAAGGTGCTTTATATATACAGTCCATTGAGTCGACCATGAACTGTAGATGAAAGATTCTAGACTAGAAATAGACTGAAAATGTCCACTTTGGGCAATGTCCAAAGTGTGTAAATAGACAGTTGATCAAGTTGTAAAATAAGATGCAGTAGCAACTGCTACTGCTAGACTACTGTAGTAGTTGCATGACTTTCGAGCAAGAATGTTCTATATGTTTTTTTTTTTTTGTTTCTTAGGTCTGCAAGTTCATCTTGTTAAATATATGTTTAAGTTAAGCATTTGTTATATTTTAAATGATTTATAAATATTGATTAAAAAATATAATGTTGTAAATTGGCCATTAGCTGTCCTGGTTTGAAAGGATGGACATTTGCCATAGGAAAAACTTGTGTTGGTCAAACTCTGGTCTAGAGTCAAATGTCAGACTGGGTCATACGACATCAGGGAAATGATCCTAAACACAGCAGTTAATTTATAACAGAACAGCTCAAAAAGAAAAACACAAAGGTGTTACAATTTCCAAAATGAAAGTCCAGGGGTCTCATTTATAAAAAAATTGTGTAGGATTCATGCTAAAAGTGTACATATGCCCAAAAGGTAGGTAGGTAGGTACATTTATTTATATAGCACTTTTCAGCACGAGGCAACTCAAAGTGCTTTACAACACAAGAACAAAATTACAGACAAAATACAAGAGAACATGATAATGCAGGTACAAGATAACTAAGCTAAAACATGACAATGCTAACTAAGGTACAGGATAACTAAACTACTAAACAATGCTAAAACTAACAGTACTGAACTATTTAAAAGTGCCCCAGGCCTGCTATACAGCTGAAGTAATAATTACTAACTAAGATAATGAAAAAATTAAACTAAATGTACAGAACTAAACTAAGTGTACAGGGAGGGTAAATAAGCTAAAACATGAGAATGCTAAACTAACGATACCAAGCTTTCTAAATGATACCAGGCCCGCTATACAGCCTAAGTAAAACCAGACATATCTAAACATGAGCTAAGACAGTCAAAAATAGTAGCTAAACTAAACAGATCTAAACATGACTAAATGTACAGAACTAAACTAAGTGTACAGGAAGAGAAAGCTAAACTAAACAGTACCGAATTTCTAAATGGTACCAGAGTCCCGCTAAAACAGCCGATGTAGTAATTACTAAGATAGAGAAAGAGGGAAGGAGGAGGGGGGGAGTGAGAGAGATGACAGAAACAGCGGAAAGTGTGCGTATGTGTGTGTATTTGTATGTATAGACAGTGAGAAGACGGTGTAGTGTGTGTGTTGTGTGTGTGTGTGTTTGCAGATAGGTCCATGAATCACGTCACAGAGGCCCTTGTCTTTGATAATGATGGAATGATATCAGTGAACTCTGGACGGACACAGAGATGTAGGCAGAGGGGGACGTCTTGTTTACATAGTTCCAGGAGAAATTTGAAGATAGCTGACCAAGGTCAGCTTAGGGGAGCCAAATTCACAAACAAGCAGTAGTTGTTTTGGTTCAGGCAGACTGATTTTGTCTGCCTTGAAAGTCTTGCTGATACTTCTCAATGGCGAATCCAAACAGCCAAATTCCAGGATCATTCCACGTGTTCCGAGCGAGCAACTTTCTCCAAGATGTTACCCATATTATTCATGAGTTCCAGAAACGCAATTCAGTCTGCGGCCCTGTAAAAAAATCGCATCCAACTTGCGAGTCAGCTCGCGTATCCACACAGTTTGATTGCTGATCGCCGAACCCATCAAACGAATTTGACGATAAGTCAGGTAACTGCCTAATCCAAACAGCAGAAATCAAGTTATCAGAAATCCAAATACGTAAAGATCCTCCACGTCTTCCACAGACAGACTTGATAGACAAACAGGATTCCACCGTTTCCAGGAATCCAATGTGTATCCAGCGAAGAATGTCTTCTCAGGGCAAGCTGGCTCTCCTTTGGTCAGCCTTCCCGTCGAGAAAATTTGATCAATTGTGTTGAGAGACCAGCTGACCAGATCCATAGTTCCAAAAATGTTTGGAGGAGTATGTAAAAAAAGAAGTTCCGAAAGTTCCGAAAGCTGGTGGGGGGGGGGGGCAGTACAGGAGTCAGAGAGACAGAGAGAAAAGAAACACGTCCGCCTTCCACCAGGAGCAGAGAGCAAAAAAAAGGCGAAAATGGCGTAAGTAAAAAAAAATCATTCAGATTTATAAAACCATGCGCAGGCACACCAGCAAGCAACTTACCTTTCTAAATCACACCTGTACCTAAAAGTTGACGCACAAGGTCCCTCCTCAGGTTCTGCCCTCCACACGCCCACATTTAAACATAAATGGTCAATGCAAAGCACCTCATGAATGTGAAGGTGGATGACCCAGCTGATCAATGTTATTTCATGGTTACCAATGGCAACCATGGAGAAAAGAGGGAAGAAACAAAATTTCACAGAGGAAGAAATCAATGCGCTGGTGCATGAGGTGGAGAACAGAAAAAATGTCATTTTTGGGAGCCACAGTAGTGGTTGTTACAAATAAAAGCAATATTAAGGTGCATCTCCTGTGCTCTGGGAATTTAGAAAGGGGGGATTGGCCTAGGGGGGAGCCCTCAGGCACTTCCTCCTTTGGGGCAGCTAATCTGTGGGACACATCACCCTGGTGATCATCCAGGGAGAGGAATGTGATGGGGAGAAAACAAATGGCTCACTAGCAAAAGCATAAATAATACTGCTGTTTTAAAAGCTTAAGATAAAGTGGATCTAAGATTAAAGTTTGATTATGGAGTGAAATTAAATATCTGAGAGGAATCATGATGCAGTGTGGCTTCAATTGCCCACTTCACCATCTGTGTCACCACTTTCCCTCGTCTCCAAAACAAGCGTATATGGTACACATGGCTCAGAGTTTGTGTAAGGGACCGCACATTTTCCCGTCAAGTTTGTGTTTTATAGATCACAAACTTTGCGTGGAAAGTGACGTACGCAAGTTTCAGGCCCCGTTTTGTGTGTACGCCAGATTTATAAATGAGACCCCAGAAACTCAACCTGAGTGAAATGCTGTGGTGGTACCTTAAGAGAGCTGAGTAGAAGCCAATGTCTGCAAACCTCAGTGATGCCAACATAGCTGGAAAAGCTGTGCTGCTTAAAAATAATTACTGTAAATGCTACAAAATGTGTGATGGTGAAATATCTTTATTGAAATTTAAGGAGATCTTGGTTCAGATCAGACTATGTGGGTTTCTGGACAACAGTCCACCGCCTGGGAAGTCTTATTCACATGATCATGAGAAGGACTTAGTTTTCACTTTTTGTTGAGTAAATAATGACAGTGTGTGATATGATTTTTTTTTTTGTGTGTGTTTATGTGAAATTAGATTGATCTAATCATAAGACCAGATAAAAACAATGGCCTAATAAATACATTCCTGATCAAAATCTTAATACCAGTCAAAAAACTGCAAGAATTTGCATTTTGCACTATTGGATCTTAAGAAGGTTCTAAGTAGAGCTTCACAATGTTAAAGAAAAAAATCAGTGTAAGAGACAAAAACTTTTGAGTGGGGAATTAATTGAAAACTGCATTTACACTCAAACATGATTTTTTTCAGCTGATCAAAAGTTTAAGACCATAGCTCAAAAAAAACGAAACCCCCCCAAAACAGAAATCAAAGTGTCAAAACAAAAAGGACTCGGTAATGAGTAGCTCCACCATTCTTGTTGATGACTTCAAACAATCGTTTAGGCATGCTTGATGCCAGTGTTTCCAGGAGGCTAGTGGGAACGTTGCTCCAAGTGTTGAAGATGGCTTCACGAAGGGCATCCACTGTCTGGAACTGAT
>NC_051435.1:30439123-30446785 GCF_001649575.2 Kryptolebias marmoratus | reverse complement strand
CTATGGTCTTAAACTTTTGATCAGCTGGAAAAAATCATGTTTGAGTGTAAATGCAGTTTGCAGAAAATTCCCTGCTCAAAAGTTCTTGTCTCTTGCACTGATTTTTTCCTTTATCATTGTGAAGCTCTACTTAGAACCTTCTTAAGATCCAATAGTGCAAAATGCAAATTCTTGCAATTTTTTGACTGGTCTTAAGATTTTGATCAGGAGTGCATGTTCAGATCCATAGAAATTTAAAAGAGCATACCTATATTTTACCATGATTATAAAGATTTTTTTTGATCAAGTGATTAAAAATATTATGTTTAAAAATAACCCATTTTAGTGTGTCAGATTTAAAATGATCTTAAATTCATGTGCTTTTCTTTCTGTCCAGTTTTTTGGTATCTGATAAAGTAGTTTTTTTAGATTTGAAACACACAACAGTTGGGCTGCACAATATTAAAAAAAACAAAGAAAGAGCAAGAGATATTATTGTTTATTATTGCAATGACAAAATCAGTTGGGATAAACCCACATTTTCCTCACTTCTCACTTTTTCTTCTGTCATCGTGGTCACCCAAACCAGGTGTGGGCATCAGTGTCTTATTGGTTTGACTAAATATATTATTAGCAGCAGAACATGAATGCATGATACTTGAAATTTAATGCTTATGAGGAAAAACATGATTTATTGATTTATTTTAGTCTACATAAGCTATCTAGCAACAAGCACTGTGATATTGATATTTCGCTCACTGATATTGTGATGCAGCCCGACACAAGTTGTTTTTATAATGGAATTCCTAAAGTAGAACTTGGTATGATACTAAGAGAAAACTATCTTATCTTGTAAGGTGTGTGGTTTTATTTTTGAATTCCTTTTGAGAAAATCTCTTTGGTTACACCTGAAACCCTGCATGGTGATGTTATTTCAGCCGAAGTGGACACTATGGTAGCCGGGCTTTATCGGACCTCAAGGATGGCTCTCCCTTTGACTCAGTCTCTCGATCCCTGTCTCATTCTCCAAGTCCAGGCAGTCACCACGGATGTACCTATCCCCACAGGCCTCATGGTAGGCCCTATTCTCCCCACCGACACCCACGGTCCCACCACTACCCAGGTAGGCTACAAAATAAATGTTAGACATGAGCACAAACAGAGAAATTCTTAATCAAATAAATTTTGAAACAACTAAAAGCATCAGTTATTAGAAGTTATACCAATTTTTCCAGTTATATTGTTGAGTGAAAGTACAAAAGACTGAGCTCAGAGTATGTAGTTAAATTCTTTCCTGTCTTTGTTTTCGCTGTACTAAGAGCGTAGTCATTGGTTTGACCACCACCGCTCTCGCAGCCCACCTTATTCCCACCGGACAACTTTACCCCCCAGAGAGCATCATTCTGAGAGGAGGAGCAGGGAGTCATCAGGTCAGTTACTGTTCAGCTTCAGTGTCATTGACGGGGAAACAAACGACAATGAATTCAAGTCAATTTAAATTTAATTAAATATTAAAAATAAACAGCTTTTCAAAAAATAATTTAAGACCCTATTGGTCTAAAAAATCACAGATATTTGTTGATTTTGATTTTGAGTGGGTTGCAACATTTTGAATGAATGTAATTGAGTAAATGATCAAATAGGAAAAAAATATGAAATTTTGCATTGATTCTGATAATTTTGTTGGTCTAATTTTCATGTGTTATTACTAGTCATGCGGTTTTTAATGTTTACGTTTTTTAGCAACAAGAAAGTCTAAAATTGGAATTTTCAAACATAACAATTCATATAATGTAAAGGCTTACTAGTCAAAATGTGATTGCAGTGATAAAACTATATTGACTTTGGTGTTAAAATTTTCTGTTGTATCTATTTAGACAACCATGGACTGCAGCTGTAGCTGTATCACAACCTTCAATGCACTAAAATATGAATTACCATTACTTACAAATCATTTCTGATTTTAGAGTTGTTGTGTTTGTGCAAATTAGAGCTGCACAATAAATGAAAATGTCTGTCCGTCAATTCATCCATCCCTCCCTTATCTGTGGTTGGGTCGCAGGAGCGAACAGATCCAGGGGGGAAAACCAAACTTCACTCTTTCTGTCCCAAGTCATTTCAAGGCCAGAGAGGATAAATAATTGCTACAGTGAGTTGTGGGTCTGTCCTGGGATCTCCTCTCAGTGGGACTTGCTAGAAAAATTTCCAAAAGGAGGCATCATAATCAGATGCCTAAACCACCTCAACTGACTCCTTTTGATACGAAGGAGCAGGGGCTCTACTCTGCTCCACGGCTGAGCCTGGCCACCATACGGAGGAAGCTCATTTCAGCTGCCATGGTTCTTCTGGTCATGATCCATAACACACGACCATAGGTGAAGGCTGGAATGTAGAGGGACCAGTAAATTAAGAACTTTGCCTTTTTGACTCAACTGTTTCTTCACCACGACAGACGAAGCAACGCCCTCATTACTGCTAATGAGTACCTGATCTGTAAATCCATCTCCCACTCCATCCTACCATCTCTTGTGAACAAGCATCCGATACTTGACCTCCTTCACCTGAGGCAAAGACTCAATCCTAACCCAGAGGGAACATTCCACCTTCTTCTGTTTAAGAACCATGGCCTTGGACTTAGAGGAGCTGACTCTCAACCTAGCTGCTTCAAACTCAGCTGTGAACCATCCCAGTACACGCTGAAGGTCATGGTCAGAAGACGCACATAAAACCACATCATCTGCTAAAGCAGAAAAATGAAAACATGAAAAACAATTTGCAATATTATTTTAAAATATTGGAATGACAATATCACAGGGTTTTGGTGGGTTGGTGGTCAGTGCTGGGGTCTGGTAATCCTGGGGCTGCAGGTTAAAGCCCATGTTGTGTCAGGAAGGGCAAACAATAATTGCCAAAGCTTTCTTGCAAGTTCATTCGCTTTGGCAACCCCTGCAAAGGGAGCAGTTGAAGAATTGGATATCAGTTTCCAGTTGTCATTGCCATGTTCACAGTGCATTCCATGTGAAAGCTGTGAGTATTTAGGGGAGTGAGTTGGAATCCGATTGTCAAATTTGTATTTTTTGCATGTTTGTCTCAGATTTTTTAAAATCCTTTGCAATATTGAATTTACACACACTAATATTACGGTATCAATAAATTATTGATTTATTGTGCAGTACTAGTACAAAGAAATAAATTGAGCTGCACGGGGCTATAAATGTTAAATGTTGCTTGTTTTACATGTGATTTACAACATCTTTAACTTTTGTAGTTTTATGTTTAGACTTGATTGATTTAAATACAAAACCAAAAGGCGTTTTTAAATAAGAAACTTTTTACTAAAGACGTCTTGATTTAAAAATAACAATTTCAGAGAGTCTGAAAACCCTAATAGTGAGCCTAAGATGTTAGCATTGGTATTAAGGCGCCATCCAAATGGCATTTTGTGAATGCATAACTTTGCGTCCACATAAAAACAGCCTTTTAGGAGCCCCTAAACTGTATTCTTTTGGAGACCAGGTACCACAGTTATAAAAGTCTTGATACACTATTGTTGCACTTTTTGTGAACAGCCTTAAAACAGCCTTTTGAAAACTATGATGTCACAGACCCACCTCTAACCTAACTTAGGACCCTGACAGATGAGATGATTGTGTTTGGGATGCAGATGCTCAATTACAGCAAAAACTTTGTATCCAGTATCACTTTAATGATCAGACAGGGCTGATTAGGTATAACAGCCTTAAAAACAGCAGAGAAAATCCCTTTGTTATTACACCAAATGATCTAAAGAAGGGAAAAAAGGGTTTTATCACTTTATTATATTGCCAACAATTCCCATTAAAAAAACGCTGCAAAAAACACTACAATGTATATCAAGTATACATTTTAAAACATGGAAAATGGAAAGTTTTAAAAGATGGACATATTGAAAATTTAGGCCTGATATTAAACCATGAGGAGGAAAAATCTTTTCTCCTACTGTCCCTTGGTGGATATTGTGGCTGAAATTGTCCATAATGCTCATGCACTTGGACTGACATGGCTCCCCGTCAATTTTAATTTAATGCAACACAACAGAAGTTCTACTTTGTCATCAACCCACAAAAAGGATTTCGACTGAGCATTGAGCAGATGGTTAACATTATCCCGAATGACATGTCTGTGTTCACATGGTTTGAGAAAACATTAAATGTGTTAAGATGTTCCTGTATGCATGTGAATCTTGTTACTCTGTTATCTCATAAGTCTTCTTGTCCTGCGTGTTTGTTTCTGTTGAACAGGGAGTTTCTCTCGCACTGGTTCGAAGCGTCTCCATGATGGTTCTGTTGACACCAGCAGAAGTCCATCATCCTCTGCAGCTGACCACAGCTCCAAACATGAGTCATTACCACACACCAGTAAAACAGTCAAAGGTGCACCAAAGCCTGGAACCAAAATGACCAAGGTCTCTGCCTCTACCACTTCAGCAGCAACCACTTTTTGTCACATTTAAGTTGATGTTTCATATCTGTACACACCCTGGAAGTTGTGTGTGTCTGCAGTTAGCTGTACTCACAGAATAAGAAGTGTTTTTTTAGATTGAAAGCTGTTGCTGAACTGTTGAACATGCAGTGAACGTTAACACGGTTTTGTTGCTTTCTAGACCGTTAAACCCCCACCAGCCAAGAAGAAGAAGGTTGTGGCTCCAGCCAGCCAGGACTTGTCTGTCGCAGAGCGTCTGGTTTATCTGACAGGCATTCCAAACGATGCCACAGAACAGGAAGTTACTGATATGGTTGGCTCTTTTGGCAAGATCAACAATGTGATCCTCATGCCATGCTCTGAGGAGGAGAGTGAGAAGGGACAGAAGGTACACTTTCTGTTTGTGTTTCTTGTGTTGATCAGAAACAAACATCTGCTGTTGTTGTCTGTCTTTGATCCTTTGACCTTCTGCAGGCATCTGTGTGCATGATGAGGGCAGAGGACGCTCAGGCTCTTGCTTCTGCTCCAAACCTCTGCATCAGAGAACAGGAGATCACTGCTTCAGTAGCCAAGGTACATAACCCTGATCTATATTCTGCCGTCTTATACTGGGATGTGTTTATTCTGCTTTTACCTGAATTTCCACCTTTTTAAAGACAATCTGGGCAAGACCTGAGATCAGAGGAAATAATTTTAGGTAGAGGGCTAAGAAAGCTCACTTCTGTTCAAAGCTCAAATTCTTACATGGCTATGTGTTTAAAAGTAAGCTGTCATAGGTTTTCCAAAATAAAAGAGCAGACCCCAGATCCAGTCACCTTCCAGGAAGTGCCTGTGATCCAAGCGTATGCAAACCCAGAGCCAGTCAGCTATTGAGATGGTTTTATGATCCATTCTTGCTTGAGTCCCTAGTTCCACAGTCAAAATGTAAAGTATTTATAATGCAGGCCGTCATAATAGAACGTTCTTCTTTGCAGGCAATCATAGTATAATTTTGCATTTACGCTTCCTACACAAAATTAGGATTATCTGCCCTTAAGTAGTGCTTCCCTAACTACAGCATTTAAATAAACTTTCAGGAAGCACCATGTTCTGGTTGCCAATAAGAAACAGAAGTAGTTCCTATCTTCAGAACACCTATGAAGGAGTCATTTATGTTGTAAATACCATCAAAGAAAAAGTGTAGCATACTTAGCTTTAGCATTACGCTAACTTCAAGGTGTACAGGACCGTAGGCATAAAAGCTCATTTAATGTGGGTCAATTGCGCCAGCAGGCTGTGGCTCAGTGGTCAGAGCAGTTGTCTCCCAATGAGAGGGTTGGAGGTTCGATTCCTGGCAGGAGTCACATGTCAAAGTGTCCCTGGGCAAGACACTGATGCCCCCATTACCTCCTATGTGTGAATGGAGTTTAAAGAACTGATTAGACTATAGAATGAATTAGTCAGATTAGCTTAGTAGAAATTCAGTGCTGTGTGGATGGGTAAATAAGGTCACAGATTGTGTTGTAAAGCGCTTTGAGTAGCGTGATTGGTTAGAAATACACAGTCCATCCATTTACCGATTGACAGTGAAGTTACAAACATGAATAACATTTTTTGAGGGCTTTGTGAATTAAACAATCACACTACTTTGAAATTTGTGACTGACTTGTTAAAAAAAAGTAACCCAATGATGGGTCTTTATTAAAAAGTGCTGTATAGTCTGCTGATGTTTTCAACAGGGGCTAAACTCTGATCAATATCTGTTCAACAGCTTGTCTTGCAGAGTTTTGTAACTCCCAGTAACCATGGAGGGTCTTTTGTTACTCTCAGCCCTTTGTATGGTTTTATTATTTTGAAACAAATGTTTCATTTTAAAATGGTGCCTAATTCTTTATATTTATGAAACAATACTATTACAATGAGCCTCATCATTGCCCGAATACCTGCAGCACTCAGAAGTAAATTTCTTGTAGAATTATTATTTCAAAGAAATTACCTTGCAGCATTAAAATCCTGTTCAGGTCCACCTAAATAAAATATTTAGTTGAATCAATGAAACATGTTAGTCTAAAGTCCTGCAGTAGAAATTTGGAAAATATAAACCCGCTCAGGTCAGCTGGTTGAGATCCTACATAGATATGATCTCATTTGTGGTCTTTTTTAAATATATTGCTTTTTTTTTTTTTTTTTTTCAGAAACCTGAAGATGAACAGTTTTCCAACATTAATAGGTTTGTTATAGTTGTATCAACTTTCCTTTTTTTATTATGCACTTCAAACAGTCACCCTGTTTATGTTCAACACTGGACTCATTCAGCTCTTCTCCTCACAGCAAACATGATGCAAATACGGACAAAGATGCAGTTGGTTCAGCTGTCAGCAGCTCAGGTAGGAAATCTGTGTAACATCTGCATGGAAACAAATCTGTATTACCCATAAACCTTTATTAGACTACAGCAAATGAACCTTACCAGTTTATACTACAGATGCACTGAGGAATCTGTGACTGGCACTGCCTTATATCTAGCCTGACCAGCAAGTCGACACTAAGAACTCGTACATTTTTCCAGTCAGTGAACATACCACAGACAAGCCACTGTTCATTTGGAAAGTTTTGACTGTGTGTAGAAAACATGAGGTTAGCCATATGGACTGTCTGGTGAAAGGACCAAAGGTGGAAAGGCTGTTTGTAGTTTTCTACAAACTGTGCTGGTCATCATGTGAGCTGACGGTCGATCTGAGCTGGAGTTCAGCAAACAAGAATTAATTACAGCTAGGATTTTATGAAACACAGTGGATTAGAATCTGTTAGCTGCCACATGAGTTGGGAACACTTTCATTTGAGACTGCTGCTACTGGTAGCAATGCTAACAATGCTTATTATATTAATAAAAATGTTAGACTGTTAAAATGTCAGCACTGGGATCATTAGGCCCGAGCAGCGACAGCGCTGCGAAGGCCTATTGTATTTCGTGGAATTCTTCATTATTATTTTTCCGCCACTTTACGCGGCTCTTTGGACGACTTCCCATATTCAAAAACTCACCAAACTTCACAGAAAGTTGTCCCCCGTGTGAAATCGCGTGATTCCATTGAAATCAAAAGTGGGCGTGTCCAAACTGCTCCACAGCGCTCCCTAACGTGAGATAGGACGAACCGTAAGTCGTAGCGGCCTGGAACCTTGGCAGGTAGGTAGAACACCCCAAATGACGAAAAAAAAGTCTCTTGGAGGTATGCCCTAAAA
>NC_051435.1:30416382-30435508 GCF_001649575.2 Kryptolebias marmoratus | reverse complement strand
AGAGGCCAATAGGATTATACTGTAATTTGACTCCAGTGCGCCCCCTATAATAGTCGAAGAGTTATATCTCCCTGATACCTCATCCGATCTGCATGACATTTTTTGTGCATCACCAGTGAGCACTGTTGCACACATTAGTGTGGTACTTTAATTAAAACACTTAAGCCCCGCCCACTAAGGATTTTTGGGTGACTGTAACTCTGAAACGGTGCACAGTAGGTAGGTCAAACTTTACAACGTGACTCCCCATGGGTCAACTATCAGCCTTAACTTCAAGTTAACAAGGTCAAAGGTCACGCGAGCCCATGTGCTCTAACTCTTCAACCGTTAGACGTAGGAAGGTCGAAGTTCACAGCATGGCACAGGACTGGTATTGATCCTGACTGAAGGCAATTTGGGACATTTGCTGTAAAAGCCACCTAGTGGACGGTGCAGGAAAGGCGCGAGAGCATAGACTGCGGTCGCCAGAGCTCCCGCGATTGCAAGACCTCCCGCGGTCGCAAGGCCGGAGCGGCGCTGAGCTGCGAGGGCCACCCAACGCTGCTTGCAGCTTTAATTTTGTATTAGATTTGCAAAAAAAGTTATTCAGATAAATGAATTCCAGTTACATTTTAAAACTATGTTCATTCAGTTCTTAATTTCATTCCAGCTCTAATATTGGACACTTTAAAGCAGGGGTGTCCAATCTTGGTCCTGGAGGGCCACCATCCTGCATGTTTTAGTTGTTTCTCTGCTTTGACACACCTGATTTTAATGGATGAGTGATTAACAGGCTTCTGCAGAGCTTGACGAGCAGGGAAATAACAAAAACCTGCAGGATGGTGGCCCTCCAGGACCAGGATTGTCCTCCACACTCTGAACCCCAGAGACGAAACTGCAGCAAGATCAAACTGGTTGATACAACAGAATCGCATGTTTTCATTAAAAAAGAAATTAATTTTTTTTTTTTGTAGTAAAGGCAGCACAGTAAAGCAGAGCTGTCACCTCAAAGCAAGAAGGTCACAGGTTCAAAACCCACCTGAGGTCTTTCTGTGCATGTGTGGCTTTTTCCTTCCACAGACCAAAAACATTCATTAGGTTATTTGGTAACTCTAAGCTGTCACTAGGTGTGAATGGTTGTCTTTCTCATCTATCTCTGTGTGTCCCTATGATGAACTTGAGTCTGTCTTCTTTATCTTATTGTTTCAGCAGGAGGCGACGCAGACCAGAAGACTCCAAATCAGGTACAGGATCCAAATACTAATTTGTAACTCACTTGTGAGTAGCTGAAATGAAATGGTGTGTTTAGTGTACAGACTCAGTAATTTATTATCAGTGCAGTGCAACACACTGCAATCAGTAATCACTGTTATCAAATGAATTACCTCTGCGTTTGTCTGTTTGTGTACAAGATTACTCAAAAAGTTATGAATGGATTTTAGTGAAATTTTCAGGAAAGGTCAAACATGGTACTAGGAACAAGGGATTACATTTTGGTGGTGATCAAAGTCAAACGGTCAAAGTTCAAGGTCACAGATGACCTTGTGCTCTGAATATGCAACCATGTAACGAAGTAAAATTAAACTGTACAGTTGTACTCCTCTTAAGTCAAGGGTGATCACAATTGATTTCAAGGTCATGGGGTCAAAAGTCAACATCACAGTTGTAGTGCTCTAACTATGCAGCGGTGTAATGTAGGAATGTTAAACTGCACAGCTGGACACCTCATGGGTCAAAGATGATGCCTGTTGATTATAATCTAAATCGAACTATTTTTTTTTGATAACGCTGTGGCTTTGGCGGAGGTTTGTGTTTTCAGAGTTCTTCTGTGTTGATGTTTATATTTGACTCTTGGTGCGTCTCTTTTCCAAAACACTGCTCTCTACTCAGTGTGGTATAACTGTGGAAGCAAGGGTTGCAGGACCACCAACTCTTTTTCTCATCATCATCATCATCAGTAAATGTGATGCAAAAGCTTTTCTCTAATGAAGTGTCAGACACACAAAAGCTGTTCCTAGAAAAATGAGTTATTTCCTGGATGTCTCTGTCTTCCAGCAACTATTAATAAACTTGTGCACAGTCTGTGTGCACCCTCCCTGCTCTGGGCTTTATGCCTGCAGTACATATACAGTATGTGAAGAGGGCTGTACACTGATGGCCGACAGTAAATAACTTTCTTTAGTCCTTTTCTCTTGTGGCAGTTGTCTAAAAACTAGTTTAAAAAGCATGAACGAGTTCCCCAGGATGTGAGAAGTGATTAATTGGCTGTGACGAAATATATTTGTCATCTGGTCTCTGTATTTGTCTGAGGTGTGTGTACCATGACAGTCTAGTACAAATTTATGTAACGTTACATCTCTAGTGTTCACATATGGCTCCTTTTTTGATGATAGAGCATTAAGCAGCATTTGTGGATGGCATGGTGAACTGTGTTTACAGACAATGACTTGTAGAAGTGTTCCTGAGCCCTCGCAGTGATCTCCATGACAGAATCAGACCTGTTTTTAATTCAGTATCCCCCGAGGGCTCAAAGATCACGGACATTCAGCCTTGTCCGTTGAAAATTCCATCATGTATGGTTCCAAATATCAAAATATTTAAAGAATCTTTTATTTTCTCCTAAATAAAAACTTGTACAATTTCTTAAACATTTCATATATTTATGTTGTTCCATTTTGAAGAGAATATGGGTTTATGAGATTTGCTGATAATTGCATTGTTTTAGTTTGCATTTTACAAAATGTCCCTACTGTTTAAGAACTGGGAATATGCATGGCATTGGTTTTAATAAATCAGACGTCTAAATAAGTCCAACTGGTAGGAGGGGGAATAATGCCTGTATCCTGTCTTCAAACAGAAGTGTAAGGTGTTGATCACAGGCCTCCCTGTGAGTGGCTGCTCAGAGACTGACATCATCCAGTTGGTCCAGCCCTTCGGGACTCCGTCTGACATCATCCTGTCAACAAACATCAGAAAGGTTGGCATTAACCTTTTGCCATCTGAGAAAACTTGCATATTTCAACTGTAGAGATATATGGTTTGTTCAACAATTTCACTTTCTCTAAAACTGACATCATTTTAGTCCTTCTAGTTTAATCCTAAACTTCAAACTAAACTCAAAATGTAGAATTGCCACCAGTGGTAATTTTCACCACAAATTATTTTAGTCATAGTCTTAGTCTTTTGATGAAAATATATTTTGGTTTGTTGTATTTTAGTCATCTGTACGTATTTGAAGTTGCAGAGGGTTTTCTTTTTAGTTTGTAGCTTTGTGGTTTAAAAACCACACTGTTACCTCAGGATGTAATGTTAGCTTTCCTTAAGTAGCTTAGCTTCACATTAGTCAGGTTGAGCCAAAGTTTAATCAGTTTTTAATGTGCATCCAGTGATTATTTTGAGTTGCATTAAAATCCTTTCAGTGGTTTTAAGATATTTGCATGTGCACAGACACACACACACACTTAACAAGAACCCTGTCACCTTTTGTAGTGGTGGGTGATAACTGCACAATGATAATATAAATCCAAGTTGAATTCAGTTACAAACACTCTATTCAATCCAGTTATAATATAATAGATCACAAAATGGCATTTATTAAAAAGTTGCTTACGTAAACAAACCAACAGATTGATTGAATTCTCAGTCCTGAGGAAGCACAGGGCAGCTGTCATGGATCAGAGCCAGTGGAACTTCTTGTTCAAACCTAACCTAACCTGTTTGCTTGAGTTTTTAAAATTATTTTTTAATTTCATTAATTATTTGATTAAAATGACTTTCTTAAAAAACAAATCAAATGAAGGGCCTACTGTAAAATGTTAAAGGATGTGTGTTTGGATGTTAGGCACTTGTGTCGTTGGTGGACTTGGAGGTGGCTCAGGAGATGGTGAAGGTCCACAGCTTCAAGCCTGCAGTGATTAACAACACAGAAGTGAAAATGGGCCTTCTCAAACAGCACATTGACTTCAGCACACCGGTACTGGATTCAACTTATTACTACTATAGACCTTTCTGTTCAAAAATGAACTGTAATAAATCTCTTTGCACAGGTGGCTCTGTACAATCTTTTCATGGGATCAGTGGATCCTTTGGTGAGTTTTGCCTTGATCACAGGCCTTATTTGTTTCTTAGGAAAGAGACTGAATGCCATATTGACATTAGGATGAGTAAGAGCAGCCATTTAAAATTTAGGCACATTTCTTTTACTTTTTGTTGCTCTATTGACATCTGTTTGAACAGAAATAATCCGGATTCCTTAAACAAATAGTTATTCGCCCTGTTGCAGGAGAATCTGGCTCCAGTTGTCTGGAGCAGTTTGCTCGTTATCAAGAATGTTCCAGAAACACCATCCGGCTCATCTGAGGTCATAAAACTGGTGCAACGTTTCGGGACAGTCATCAAGACTCTTGTGCTTAACAACATGGTGAGGGCCGTGCTGTTCCAGCAGACACTATTGTCAAACCCCTTAGACAATGACATTTTCTGAAGTACAAAGTGTCTTTATCAGATGAATGATGTCATCCTCTGGTATTTGCTCTCAGGTGATTTGTGAGATGGCAACTGCAGCCATGGCCTTGTCTGTTTACAAACGCTTCCAGACGTTTCCGTGCATCATTCAGAACAACCCTCTGTTTTTCTCCCGCAAGGCTGACCCTAAAGCCAACACGAATACCAAAGTTATTGTTGCATATTGTGATTCATCTGAGGTCAGTGAGCTTAGTACCTGGTTATGATTGGAGAAGAATGTTGATGTGAATCTTGGTGTAAATTCCTAATCAGGTTTCTGTGTCCCTGGTTTCAGGTTAAACCTGTGGGTAGCAAAGACACTGAAGCAGCGGCAGCAGCTCTGAAAGAAGAGGCCGCTTCATATCCAGAGATTTCTGAAGCTCCAGTAGAAAACGATTGTGATGAAAATATAAAGAGGATTGAGAAGTCAGCTGAAGATGAATCTTTAGAACAAGCTGAGTGCAAAGATGACAAAAAATTTGAGTTTGGTGTTTCTGAGTCTTCAGCCATACTGGTCACCAAACCTTACTCAGAATCTCCAACAGAGTTGAGAGAAATCTTAGCTGTTGAATCCGAGACAACAGTAGTGAGCAAAGAAGTGGAAAACATGGGAGAAATGAAACCAGCCAGTTGTGATGGAACCTCCCGAGAGACAGTCCTGCCAAAACTGCCTCAGGTAAAGTTTCTATTGGTGTGGTGAAATTAAAGTTCATTAACATATGTGAAGAAGTTTAAACATGATCCTGTTGATTCTTGTTTGAGCAGATGACTCAAGCAATGGTGAATGCACTGCTGGAGCAATGCAGAACTAGAACAGCCAACAATTCCAACAACACAGCAGCTCCCCTCAGTGAAAAGCAGCAGGAAGCACAACAGCAGCTAGACCAAGGGGACAAAACAGCAGAAAAGACAAAAGACTTGTCTAAGAATGCCACAGAAGAAGAGGAAGTGGTGAAGAAACAGGAGAGGGAGAGAAAAGACAGAGAGGCGAGGAAAGAGAAAGAGAGGAGGACTTGGGAGAAGGAGAGGGCCAAGAGGGAAAGGGAGCGGGCTGAAAAAGCCAGGAGGGAAAGAGACAGGAGGGAGGACGAAAGGAGAGAAAGAGAGAAAAGGGACAGGAGGAGAGACTATGGTGAGCGTCAGTTTGGGTTGAGGTCTTCTTACAGGTCTGAGGGATACAGACAGAGGGATTGGAGGGATGAGCGGTCCAGTATGGAGGCTGAAAACAGAAAGGTAAGAATGTTCTCACATCGTCAGCTGGTAAACCCTGAGAATTCAGTCTTATGTCAGAAAATCTGCTTCTTTTTCAATAAATCAGGAGGATGAGGAAGAATTCCCCTTCAACATGAGTGACTTTGTGACAGTTGATGAAGTAGGAGATGTGACTGATCTTCCTTTCTCTTCACTTCCTACTGTCCACGTGGAAACTTCACAGGAACAGAGTGACTCTCCAAAAACGGGTCAACACGATGTCCCTGAGGTATATTTCAGCTTTTAAAAGTCAAACTTTTTTCTTCCATGGGCAAGAAGAAGAACATTTGATTGTTCTTTCTTTTCAAAGTACAAAGAAATGTTTGACTTCAAATATTGTGGTGTAAACTCTCAGTCACCCAGGACATGGGATATCCCCCCCAAAATTCGAAAAAAACAAAACAAAAAACAACTGGACTTCTATTCTTTAGTTGAAGACATTTCGCTTCTCGTCCAGGAGCTTTCTCAATTCAAAGGAAGCCATTTATAAGAAAGACCAACTTTAAATGGAGAAGGATGTTTTTAGATTTCAGCTTTCCAAAATTTCCAGCATTAGGTCTAAGGCCCATTCATTTTCCCTCAATCTCACGTCTTCATTCATGTGACCTAAACAAAACTCTTGTGAGCCAGGCAAACTAAGGCTAAGTTTATGTGTGACCAATTTCCTGAAAAAGTTAGAGATTTTCCAGGTTCATTGGGAAAATTTACATTTACACAGTAACCCTGTGGCTGTTAAAGCCACTGTAGTTTCCATGCCAGGTGCTAAAACATGCACGCACGCACGCAAACACCAGTCTTTCCAACATGTAAGCAGTTCAGGGTTTCCCCCAGAAAAGAGGCTAAACCTGGTGGTAGGTGACCGTTTGTTTTGTTATTTATTTAATATATATATATAAAACAAATGTTAGTATTTTCTCTATTTTACTGATGTGTTTTCTGTTTTATTTTTCATCATGCCTTATCTTCCTCCTCTAACCCACATCACTGATTGTTACTCATATTGGTACTTGGTATTTCTTCTTGGTTTGAAAAAAATGTGGTATTGATTTATCCCTACTTGTAGTAGTTGTTTTTTTATTTAACATTAAATTTGAGGTCATCTTTAGGTGTAGAGAAAGAATCATTAAATATGTTCTGGTCATTTCATTTTGGTGTAGCTGGCCAATATAAGGCCATTTCTTTCATTGCAGCTGTTTGAAACAGTGATTCATGCCTTTGTTACAACTCTGTTAGATTACTGTAACATGTCTGTATGTTGGGGTCAGTTCATTTGCCCATACCCGTTTACAGATGGTGCAGAATTCTGTAGCACGTCTTTTAACCAGCACAGGAAAATTTAACCACATCTCACCTGTTATAATCTCTCCATTGGTTGTCTATCCATTTTAGAACCCATTTTTAAATTCTTTAATTTGTATTTAAAGTTTTAAAGTCTTGCCCTTCCTTGCCTTTCTAAGCTGCTACACCCTTACATACCTGCCCATTTTCTCTCACCTGTTTGATGTTGATTTTTATGGTTTTATTGTTATATTCCTGATTTTATTCTTGTGCTACACTTTATAGCACTTTGATCCTTCTAAGTCAAATTGGAAATTGGAGTCTAAGACCTTTTTTCTTTCTTTATATCTTTTTTTACCCCCTCACTGTTGCTCGATTTTCTGCTCTCTACCTGTAGGACACACTTGTAGAGAGCACCATGACCCAGGAACAGTCTGATGAGAAGATTTCAGAGTCTGAACATGTGAGCATCCTGTCAGTTGAAGAGCCAGATTCAACACCAGAGGAGGACCTCAGCACCCCTCTGCTGGCCTCACAAGGTCACTGTTTTCCAAGTGAAACACAATGTCTAGCAGAAGCACCTGGGCATGACATCAACCCCAAGACAGGTACAGTCTCATATACAAACCTAGAGACAGGTATGGTTTCATATATCAACCCTCAGACAGGTACAAATTCAGATAAAGGCAAAAAACAATAAAAATAAAAAAAACACCTGAACAGAAGGTTCAGGCTGACTCGTGGAGTGTCTCATGAAGTTTGAATAATGTGTGAGAAAAAGAATATCTGAAAACCATGTGACCGCAAGCCAACTTCTTAACTTCTTCTGGAATTTAAAGCAGCCTTTAGTCCTGCCCTGAAGAGCTGGCTCTCCTGTGTTGACCCGTGCATCTGTGAAGAGGCTATTTAGTTTCTCCAATATAGAGATCTGAACATTACTTGCTGCACTGAACTGCATACACTACACCGCTGAGTTTGAGTTTGGGTGTTTTGTTCTTAGTATGGACATGCTGAGGTTTCACAGCAAAAGGAAAAAGATCCAATAGGATTTCTCATACTTTCAGCAACTGTTCATCTCCTGTAGATATTATTTTTAAATGCCTGATATTTCTTTTGCCCTTAAATTGTTTAGTATCCTTAGTATCATTTTTAGGCTTTTGTTTATCATTTGTTAAAGAAATGGGAACAAATTGGGACCTTGCAACTTGCTGCTAGTAACTAGCTGCCTCAAGATCCAGTGTAAAATTGTTTTGTTGCCGAGTTGTGTCAACACAACACTAGTGTTAAATAAAAAGATTTAAATATATGAACAAATGTGGTAATAAACATTTGATGATATACTTTGTACACATATTTAGGTTCAATTTTTACTTTTTTTTAAATTCAGTATATTTATCCTAATTGAAAATCAATCAGTTGCAGCATAAGGACAATAAATATATGAACATATATCCAGTAAAAATATATGTAGATGTTTATTATATTCCAAAAGTATTAAATAAGATGCCAAAACCAAAATGTATTAGTTCAGTTTATTTCAAAGAGATGTATGTAAGCAAATGTAATATATTTTGTTCTATTCAAATTTAGAGTATTGAGACACGCATACACATATGCGTGAGTGTGGGCATGTGTGACTTTTGAATATTCCAACCTATGTATCTTACAGATAGTCATAGGCATACATGAAACCTGAGATGGGTACAGTCTCATTCATCACACCTAAACAAAACTTTCTTGTTGTCAATTATTTGGTCTGTATTTTTGTGTGAAATCTTTTATTCCTCTTCAGACATTCTCCTGGCTGCCTCTCTGGACTCCTCCTTCAATGTTGAACCTCTTCTGATGCCTGCTCATGTAATTTCAGCTGACTCTGGTTCAGACTGTTTGGCAGTAAGTGTAGTGACAACTAAAAGTGAGGAAGAGAAAGAGAGCTGTCCTGTTACCCACAGTCCGACCCAGGACATAGGGATGGAGGCATCAAACAGTCAGGAACAGGAAGCACAGGATGAGGAGAAAGACAGTAGTCCTGTTACCCACAGTCTGACCCAGGACATAGGGATGGAGGCATCAAACAGTCAGGAACAGGAAGCACAGGATGAGGAGAAAGACAGCAGTCCTGTTACCCACAGTCCGACCCAGGACATAGGGATGGAGGCATCAAACAGTCAGGAACAGGATGAGGAGAAAGACGGCGGTTCTGTTACACACAGTCCGACCCAGGACATAGGGATGGAGGCATCAAATAGTCAGGAACAGGATGCACAGGATGAGGAGAAAGACTGCAGTCCTGTTGCCCACTGTCCTACACAGAACAAGGGGATGGAGGCACCAAACAGTCAGGAACAGGACACGCAAGTTGAAGAAAAGCAGGAGGTGACAGACGGAAAAGCAGCACCAGGTTAGAGCTTATCTTTTGAGTTGAAACCCAAGCCTTATTGTTGGCTTGTGCTTTGATTGTTTCGTAACAGTTTAATGATTAGAAAAGGTGTTTTTATCTCCTCCATAATACGTCCATTTTTAGCTCTGATTGCAATCAGAGCACTTAATACAGGTCTGAATTCTCTCAATGCTCATTGAAAATTTTCACTCAAACCACCGTCTGAGGTGGTTTGGACCTCCTTAATTTACAAAACAAAACCACCAATTCAAACATGTAAAAAAAATTGTTTTACAAAATAATGTTTAAAAAATATATATCTACACTGCTCAAAAAAATAAAGGGAACACTTACACAACACAATATAAGTAAACTGTCCATCTAGGAAGCAACACTGATTGGCCATCAGTTTCACCTGCTGCTGTGCAAATGGAATAGACAACAGGAGGAAATTATTGGCAATTAGTAAGACCCACTCAATAAAGGAGTGGTTCTGCAGGTGGGGACCACAGACCACTTCTCAGTACCTAAGCTTCCTGGCTGATGTTTTGGTCCCTTTTGAATGGTGGTGGTGCTTTCACACTTGTGGTAGCATGAGACGGACTCTACAACCCACACAAGTGGCTCAGGTAGTGAAGGAGGGGAGGGAGGGAGTGGGATGACAGAGATGACTCAAAGACAGCGGAAAGTGTGCGTGTGTGTTTTAGAGACTGTGGAAGACAATGTGGTGTGTGTTGTATGAGTGTGTGTGTGTAGAAGTGGTGGGAGGCAGTGTGGTGCATGTTGTGTGTGTGTGTGTATGTGTTTGTAGAGAAGTCCATGAATCACGTCACAGAGGCCATTGTCTTTGATAATGGTGGAATGTTTATCAGCAAGCCCAGAGCAGATCCACAGATGTCCTTAGGCAGGAGAGGGGGCAGAGCATCTTGTTTACATAAAATCTGGGGAGAAATTGAAGAAAGCTGGCCAAGGCCAGCAAAGGGAAGCCAGAATTCACATAACAGTAATTGTTTTGGGTCAGGCCGACATTATGTTTTCCGTCTGCCTTAAAAGTCTTGCTGATACTTCTCAATGGTGAATCCAAACAGCCAACTTCCAGGTCCATTCCGCCTGATTCGAGCAAGCAACTTTCTCCAAGATTTAACCCATTTCATTCCTGAGTCCCTGAACCGCATTTAGTCTGCAGTCCTGTAAAAGGATCGCATCCAACTTGCGATTCAGCTCCTGTAACATCACAGTTTGAGTGTTGAACGCCGAACCCATCAAACGAATTTGACAGTAAATCAGGTAACTGCCTAATCCAAACAGCAGAAATCCTGTTATCAAAAACCCAAATATGTAGATCTTCCACGTCTTCCACTGACAAAACTGATAGACAAACAATATTCCATTTCCTCCAGGAATCCATTGTGTATCCAGCGAATGTTGTCCCATCTGGGCAGGCGGGCTCTCCCTTGCCCAGTCTTCCCATCCAGAAAATTTGATCAATTGCATTGAGAGACCAGCTGACCAGATCCATAGTTTATAAATTTTGGAGAATATGCAAAAGAAAGGCTCTGGAAAGAGAGCAGGGCAGAGAGGAGGAGGAGGAGAGGGACGGGGGAGGGAGATGCGNGGGGGGGGGAGTAGCATGTCAGCATGTCAGCAGTTCCTGCAAGATGAAGGCATTGAAGCTATGGACCGGCCCGCTCATTCCCCAAACCTGAATCTGATTGAGCACATCTGGGGCAACATGTCTCGCTCTATCCACCAATGTCACATTGCACTACTGACTGTCCAGGAGTTGGTGGATGCTTTAGTCCAGGTCTGGGAGGGGATCCCTCAGGAGACCATCCGCAGCAGGTCATACAGGCACTTTGGAAAGTCTATTTAAATTTACAAGATTGAACCTTGTAACAAGGACCTAACAAACACAGAGTCAAATCTTTTGAGATTGTTTACTGAATGTTTATTTACTTCCAGTTATACATAATATTAAAATTGTAGATGGTCTTTCAGCTGTGGTAGTAAGGACAACACACAGCAATGCATGCCTGCTGCCTTGCAGGCTAAGGTTTTAAACAAAGAACTCAGCAAACAGCCATTGACAATCACTCTCCAACTGACACCTCACGAATACTTAGATCGACTGAGTTCTAGCACTTTTGTGTTTACTAAAACGGATTAGCTGATGGAAGCTATATTGAATCAGGTTAACTCCAAAAGTTAAGATCAGTTTAGAATCTCTGGTTTACCAAACGTGCATTCTTTAGACTGTGTGAAGACACTGAAGTTCAAGATGGACACCACATATATAATATGATTCTTTTGTGTGTTTTACATTGTAAAGATGGTTGTGTTTCTCTCAGGAAATCCAGGGAAGACTGAGGACACCATGAACACAGACCAGCTCCTTCCTCCTTATGACCCCCGGACACCTGTTGGTAAGACAGAAACTGATCCCAGACATGTCCCTCTTATTTGGAGAATGTTGGTCCTTTAAGACCAGTTGTACAGACTCCATGAGGGTTTTAAGAACTGTTAGCCCCACCATGGAGTTGGAGTCTATTTTTCTATGCATTGCGATGCGGACATGTACAATTCTGCATCAATTTATAAATGTCAAAAATGGATTAATATTTAATGGCATCATGTTGAGGAACTCAAAAGACAGAACTCTGAAGTAAGGAAATTCAGCACCTGGACCATTTATCACATGCACACAAGAGAAAGATGGCTGACCAAGACATGAAACAACACCTTCTTCATTGAAAGCCAGTGTTTAGAGATACTTTGGTTTCCATGAAGTTAAAGAGGAAAATGTTGTGGAGAAGAACCACACTACAGTGTATGCATGTCCATGTTTCCACCTGCAGGAAGAAAAGGGAAAACAGCCAGTGGTAGCTGCTAGCTGCCACTGCTAACAGAGAAGCATTGAATGAGGAATGTCAAAGTTTCCACCTACCTTAGAAAAGGCAAAACAAGTTGCAAAGTCCATCTCAGCTTTATTGTGAAAGATTTGCATTTATATTCAGCTCTTGAAATCCAGGACTTTTGCACCATGGTTTGCACTTTGAAGCAGTGATAGAGCATGCTCATAATCATCCCCACACACTAATGGGATCAAAAGCAAAGTGTTGGAAATACAGAAGAAAGCAGGTCAGATAGCTCAACCTGAATATCTGTTCATTATTTTCACATCTCTTTGAACAACCTCAGGCTGGAGAAGTGGAGTCTAAATTTGTCCCACACAGACATGTTACATGTTTAAAAATGAAATGAAATGGTTTTTTTTTTTTGTTTTTTTATTTTTTATCCTCAAACTGCCCTAAATTTCACTGTTTAACTGAATCAGTTTTTCTAAGTATTTATCAGGGAAACATTGTCCCATAGCATGTGCTCAGCCTCCAGTCAAGCTCATGCTGCACAGCCAGGTTTTTACATTTCTAACACACTGCAACAGAGACAGTTACTACTTCAGTAACATTATTGCAGTTTTAATATTGTGGGTGCTGGAAAGGAGTTCACTTATCTTAACCGATCAATTTATGTTTATGTATGGACAATTTACATCACTGGAGAATCAGTCAAACAATCATTTATTTATATAGTCCCTTACACAACCAGTTAAGGTGACCAAAGTGCTTTACAATTAAAAACAGTAGTAAATCAGGATTACACTTTGGTGCTGATACACTGGAGTATTCTCTTCTAATAACAAAGTTATAAGGACTACGAGCAGCCTCAGCACCATCAAGTGAAAACAAATTTAAGCTATCTCAGATGAATCCAAAGACTGAAGTGGTCACCTGTGTTCTGAAAGCACCTCATGTCAGTACTTGTACACAGTCCAAGTGCCTGATGTTCTCAGTGTTGGTGTGTCCACAGGTATGGAGTATTTGGTCCCAAAGACTGGTTTCTTCTGTAAGGCATGCAGTCGATTCTTCAGTGGAGGAAAGATGG
Source organism: Kryptolebias marmoratus (assembly GCF_001649575.2). Taxonomy (NCBI): domain Eukaryota; kingdom Metazoa; phylum Chordata; class Actinopteri; order Cyprinodontiformes; family Rivulidae; genus Kryptolebias; species Kryptolebias marmoratus. The sequence goes on along the minus strand of NC_051435.1, from coordinate 30,422,175 downwards.
CAGAGATTAGCCACTGCAGAACCCTGAAACACTACGAGAACTTGAAGGTAAGCAGCACCAACCTCAGAGTTATTCAGACTTCTTCCATCGGAATAAGAAAACCTGTGAGATCGGTCACTAAATCATGTCACTAAACGCAACATATACACACTTTGATCTCATGAAGGGTTTGTAAATAAACTGAGGCAGTCCAATCCAGGAGACTGAGGTGTCAGACTTTGGTCCTCAGGAGGCTACTGTCCTGCATGTTTTAGATGTGAATTACCTTCTCAACAGATGATGAAGTTCTGCAGGATGTTCAGGAAGCTTGAGTCTTCTCTAAAACATGAAGGACAGAGGGTTCTGAAAGCTGGTTTCTGACCCCTGTGAGGCTGTACCTCAGCACATTTATCAATGGAACTCTTCACATTTGTCTTCCATATTTACCTATCTGATTGCGATCACACAGCAGAGCAGATGTTTGGGTAAAAATGATTAATCATCCACTCAGCTGCTGGCTGATTAATGATAATTAAACAGCCATCCTTGGGATGATAGAGCTTTTTGTTCTTTTTCAGTCAAAAGTTTTAATGAACTGTTTATTAGAATCCCTTTTAATGAAAAATATCCATTTGTCAGGATTTTAATCAAAGTGGACATTGTATGAGCGAGTTTACCTTTGGTTTAAAGCTTGTTCTAAATGTTTTTGAGCTGGATGGACTCTCATGCTGTCAATCTCAGAACAACAGCATTATGCCACGTTCTATTCACTTAAACATAATGCTGATATTAGACTCACAGAAAAGCTGTGTAAACGCACCGTTCAGCTATGGAGGCTATTTACAAGTTAAACTCTTGTCCTTGCTCTGACACTGAGCTTTTTGCTCCTTTATTTTTCTCATATTGTGTCTGTTACGTAATTAGGCTCATAAAGCGTTAACTCAACAAGAAGGTGACTCAAATGGCTCTGAACTGTGTTAATGTCACTATAATAATGACATTCAGATGTCTGAACAGGCCTTTGTGGCTGTGTGTGTATCTGCATACAGTGCAGGTAACTTACATCCAATCACCAAACATTTTACCACCAAATGTGAACAGAGGCTTCAGAGCTGAGCACATTCAGTCAATTCTCTCAAAACAGATTTAAAATGTTTTCTTTAACAATAAATTTGAACACTTAACAATGAATTCACAACTCCTAACACAGGGAAATGACTCAGTGAGACTGTTCAGAACTCCTACTCACATGCGCATGTCACAGACACACCAATACCAAATTTCTTAAAACCAAGTTCAAGTATTTACATTTGAGTGCTTGCCCATATTGAGTACTAATCAGTGACATGCGGTCAGGGGGGCATGAAAAGAAATTAAAAACAAGAAAGATGCAGTTCAGAGCAGTGAAAAATGTTCAGACCTCTATATTGGAGAGACCAAACAACCTCTCCACAGACACATGGCTCAACTTGTGGACAGGACTCAGCGGTTTACCTACACCTCAAGGATAAGGGACACTCTGAGGATGTACACACATGCTTTTAGAACCAATCTCTCGTGCACATCTCAAAATTAGTCCTAAATGTCTGAGGTCTTTAACAGAACCTTTTTGTTGTTTTACAGAAACTGTTGCAGACAGCAGAACCAGAGTCAGAACAGACTCCAACTGACTGAAACTCTTCAGCTTTGTCTCTTCCTGTAGTGTGGTCCTTTTTTCATTTCTAGGGTCCAGATTTGCAAATTATTGTGGTTTTGTTTTGTCGGTGGTCACTCAGTGTATTACCTTGTTTTGTACATTTAAAAGAAGCTTGTGCTCAATGTAGGAAATCTGCACAATCAATAAAAAGTGTTTTTTTCTGAATATTTTCATCTCCAAGTATTTGTTTTAATTGTTATTTTTTCTAACATGGAGAACAAATATTGTTTCTAACATTCCTTTGCTGTGGTTAGTCCTTGGATTGTCATACTCCATGAGAAGTCACAAAGTTGACTCTGATTCATGGTTGTGTGACAAAAATTGTCATTTTTTTCTCATAGCAGCTTTGTCCTCCGCTTTGATACAAAATGCCCTGGCTGAAATGTTTCTCACAGGGGTTTAGGCCAAGTATTATGTGATTGGTCAGAAGCTGTTGTGGGTGCGTTTACGTAGAAAAGTCTGTCAGCTTTAATGGAGTCATTTTACTTCTACTGCTCGGCTGAGAAGCTGTTACAGCAAAACGTATAAACCAAGGAACTAGTGGAAGGAGATATCACAGTTATTGAGCATGAAGGACACACAGGTGTCTTTTCATGGCTGTGGTGGCCGGGTGGAAGTGCACCTCGACCGGGCAGCGTAGGAATATGTTCCCTTTGTTCGCTCATTACTGTGAACCTTCAAATTTGCAGATACCAAACAATGTATACTCTCTCTGTCTGTTTAATGAAAATGTCTAGTCGCAGTGAGGTAAGCAAAAACCTGTATAAGATTTGGGGAGCAGAGAAGCCGGCGGGAAGACCCCCGTTTTAACGCTTTAGGAGGAGGGAGGAGCTTTCCGGGAGTTTTGAGCAGATTGTCTCGTGGTGTGTGCAAAAACACTTAACTGCGAATTGACCTCTTGACTTCTTATGGAGTATTCCTGAGCCTTAAGTCAGTGTTAATATTCCTAAAGTCAAAGTGAAGGGGATAAATATTCTATGGAAACACGTTCAGATTCCCATCCTGGTTTTTCAATTTTCCCAAAACCAAATGTTACCCAGTTTTCAGAGATGAAAGTAAGTCTCAATGTATCAAAGTGTTGCAGCTGCTTCAGGTTGCTCAAGTTAAGATCTGCCACAGCAACTGCTGTCAATTTTCTATTCTCCTCAATCTGTTCAGAGTTCAGAAGCTGGTGTGTATCTCCAGCAATCAGGGCTGGAGGATCTGTCTGTACTGGGTACATTCAGGACATCCTCGGGTCTGAGCAAAACATCCTCGGACAGTTGATCAAACAACCTCAGACGTCAGACCATAGACAAAAAAAGCATCCCATTTCATAGAAAAACCCAATCAGACTTCTGATTAAACAGCATCAGGCTAAACTGTCTCAGAAAAAAGTGCCTCAAAGTGAAGCCTTCTGCAGGTGACTCTGTTGTCAGGATTTTCTTTTTTTCCCCAACTTTATCTTCATTGTTACAAACACAAATAGAACGCAGTGTGAATTCTGCCTTTTAATTTGTAGTTAACTTTAAAGTATTTACATAAGAATGGAAGTCTACTAAGGTTTGGGAGGGACCTGGAGGACTTTGTCTGTGAAATTTCCCCTAACAGCAGAATTAGATTAATTATGAAGCACAACATTTTATCCATACATTCAAACTTGACTGTAACATCTTTAGGTCTGAGTTTGATCGTTTAGTTTTTTTCATTGAGAAATTTCTCTTGTACCCCCAAAACCCCAAGGAGAGAGGAAAATTGATAAATGTAATACAGTCTCTGACTGAACTTCACAAAAGGTACAATTTTCATGCAAGTCCTTAAACATTGAGTTTTTTGTTACAGGAGTAACTATTGTGCAAAATGTTGAAATTAAGTTCTCTTATTTTATTTGAAATACAATACTGAAAGTGTGTCATCCATGCCATCCTCCAGTTAATATGAATAAGCTGTGTATTCCTGAGAAACATCATATTTGAGCTGTAGAGCACTTTCCTTATGTGCGGATTTCAGCATTTATTACAATTCCTCCTAATTACAGAGGGTATCAGCAGACTAAAGTTTTGATAGTTAAAGTGTGCTTTTATTAAGTCAACTACACCTGGGGGGATGGCTTTCACAAGTGATTCAAGCTTAATATATTTCACTGTAAAGCAGGGGGGTAGTTCAGGAGACATGTCCGCCTTCCACCAGGAGAAGAGAGAGAAAAAAAAAATAGCAAGTTTGCCAATCCTGGTGTTCTCTGGCAAACGCCAAGCGTCCTGCACGGTGTTGGGCTGTGAGCACAACCCCCATCTGTGGACATCAGGCCCTCATACCATCCTCATGGAGTCGGTTTCTAACAGTTTGTGCAGACACATGCACATTTGTAGCCTGCTGGAGGTCATTTTGCAGGGCTCTGGCAGTGCTCCTCCTGTTCCTCCTTGCACAAAGGCGGAGGTAGCGGTCCTGCTGCTGGGTTGTTGCCCTCCTACGACCTCCTCCACATCTCCAGGTGTACTGGCCTGTCTCCTGGCAGCGCCTCCAGCCTCTGGACACTGGACACTACGCTGACAGACACAGCAAACCTTGCCACAGCTCACATTGATGTGCCATCCTGGATGAGCTGCACTACCTGAGCCACTTGTGTGGGTTGTAGAGTCCACCTCATGCTACCACGAGTGTGAAAGCACCACCAACATTCAAAAGTGACCAAAACATCAGCCAGAAAGCAAAGGTACTGAGAAGTGGTCTGTGGTCCCCACCTGCAGAACCACTCCTTTATTGAGTGTCTTGCTAATTGCCANATAATTTCCACCTGTTGTCTATTCCATTTGCACAACAGCATGTGAAACTGATTGCCAATCAGTGTTGCTTCCTAAGTGGACAATTTGATTTCACAGAAGTTAGATTTACTTGGAGTTATATTGTGTTGTTTAAGTGTTCCCTTTTTTTGAGCAGTGTATGTATATATATATATATATATATATATATGAGATACATACACATGAAAATACATTAGAAATGCAAAAAGTCAAGCATAATAATACAAATTACAATATATGTATATAAACATATATATTCACCCATATATACATATACGTACATATACAAACATACATACATACAAACCAAAGGTGTGTTCATGTTATGTGGGTGCATGTGTGCTAGTTAGCCACCTGGAGATACACCGTTAAAATAAAGTACTGTGTACAGCAGAAGGCCCTCCATCTACAGCACCCAAGAGCAGAAAGGACAGGTGGATCCAGCCCCAGAAGGCAGCACCAGTCCCAGGCAATCAAACACCGGGCACCACCCCAAGGCAGCTGCGAGTCCGCACAGAGGTAGGTCATCAGCAGCCCCCAGGACAAACAGACACGGGGAGAGACGCAGGATACCAGCCCCAGCTCTACTATTGGTGTAAACCAGATTATTGTGGAAAATGTAAAAGTATCTGAACAAAAACAACAACAGTTTTAAAGCATTATTGGACATAAGGAAACACATAACTAACCACACACTAGCAACATGGTTTAAAATACTTCAGATATGTCAAATCCAGAAAAATGCATCAAAACTAAATTGGATACCATATGATAACAATTTCAACCCTACTCTGTTTAACCAGAATTATGAAAACTGTGCCTATAGAGGGATGGCAGCATGGTGTGTTTTGGAGAAAAATGGGCATCTGGAGTTTTCAACTATTAGAGCAGAAATATGATTTGGGGGAAAAATGATTGTTTTGCATTGCCTTCAAATGAGACATTATTATAGAACCGCAATACAGACAAACCATTACAAAAAAGAGAGTGAAGTGATCCAAATTATAACTAAAGTTTATGAGAATAGCAATCTTAGAATAACTGCAACAATATATAAAGTTCTAACAAATATAGACAACTGAATCTGTAAAGAATAAATGGGAAAAAGAGGATATAGAATCACATATTTTCTGGAAATACTCAAAAGTAAATGATTTGAGAATTGATCTGTGATGTCTTATGTAATGTTTTAGGATACAAAGTTCCACTGAAACCTGAAGGTCTATACTTGTGTAAATTTTCAGAGGCAATCGTTCATTCCATTCTATTTTCCATTCCATTCCATCCTCTTCCGCTTATCCGGGGTCGGGTCGCGGGGGCAGCAGCCTAAGCAGGGAG
>NC_051435.1:30354972-30415398 GCF_001649575.2 Kryptolebias marmoratus | reverse complement strand
CCACAAGATTCCCCGAAGGACACGGTCGAACGCCTTCTCCAAGTCCACAAAACACATGTAGACTGGTTGGGCGAACTCCCATGCACCCTCAAGGACCCTGCTAAGGGTATAGAGCTGGTCCAGTGTTCCACGACCAGGACGAAAACCACAGTGTGGAATCATTCATGACAATAGTAAATATTTAGTTTAAATATTGCTGATAGCAGCCAAAAAGACAAAAACAAAGAACTGGGGGAAAGTGGAAACACCATTGAGGAGCCAGTGGACTGCAATAGTGGAAGACATATTTGTAATGGTTTGTAATGTAACAGGTTGAAACTACAAGAAGCACAAATGGACAAAAAATGCACAACCTATATGGAAACATAATAGATGTAAAAGGTTTTGTTCCCAGGCAATGTGTTAAATATGTTATGTGTTCTGTATTAAAGTAAACAATGAAAACTTAAAACAGAATAAGTAACAAAAAAAAATTGACAATAGAAAAACATATTACATCATGTAAGTTTACTTATATGATTTCACAAACCGCATGCTATGTGAGATGTCATGTCATCTTCTAGGCGTCCTCTGGGTTGCTTCAGGGTCGTAATATGTTCACACCAGATGGCGGTTGCATTTAAATTATATTGTTAATGACCAGGCAAAAGGATCAAATCTCAAATCAAAGATCGAAATTAAGCATTAAGACCTGCAGTGTGAACTAAGCCTTTCTGTCTTCTCTACAACTACAGTTACCTTCGGTTAAATAGCTTCTTGAGTTCATGTTAACAACATTTAGCTTGCTTTAGCATGTTTTGAACATTGTTTCATTATTTCTCATGATAGTAACTCAGTATAAAAGACTCAAGTACATAAAACTGTACCAAAAAACCCACATAACTAAACACTTGTACAGCCACAGGGTAGATGTAATCTTACCTTTGAAAAAATAAAACGTTTGCTACAAAGACAAGTGTACTTCAAATGCTGTCTTTGTAAGCTCTCCCCAGGTAGGGAAGCAGACTCTTCCATTGGATTTCCAGACAGATTTGTCCCTCTAGGGAACATGTCTCCACTGCCTCTAGAGTCCAGTGGCATCATGCTTTACACCACTGCATCCGATGCATTGCATTGCACTTGGTGATGTATGGCTTGGATACAGCTGCTCAGCCATGGAAACCCATTCCATGAAGTTCTCTATGCATTGTTCTTGAGCTAATCTGATTTTTTGAGCTAATCTGGTTTTACATGGCCTACCACTTCAAGGTTGAGTTGTTATCATTCCCAATCCACTGTTATAATACCACTAACAGTTGACTGTAAAATATTTAGTAGCGAGGAATTTTCATGACTGGACTTATTGCACAGGTTGCATTCTATCACAGTACCATGCTGGAATTCACTGAGCTCCTGAGAGGACCCATTCTTTCACTCAAGGATATGCACAGATAGACACTAGGTGGTGCTGCCCTTTTCCCTCTGAACCAAAAAAGTATCCTGAAACTTACTGTATACTTTTCTAACTCTCACTGCCAATTTACATGCACACACAAGAAAAATACCTTTGTCTTTGAAGTTATCTTTCAGTCAATACAAAAAACTGATTATTCAATTAAAACAGATGAGAACAGTTTAATGAATTTGAAACAGAAAAGCAGAAGCATATGTATAAATACTTTTTGACTACATCATAACTTCCTACATTTGCTGATGCCAAAGAAGGACACCTATATGTGTTAGTGGGTCCTGTCCTGTGGGAGACAGGGACATGAGCACCCAGGAGAAAAAGCAACAACAACTTAATACAAGGATGAATTTTTGGTGGATTTTATGAAAACTAATAAAACAAGAAAATGATTATAGATTGATTAAAAGCTGTAACACTGACTCAAAACCAGCCTTTGAGCTGAACTTTGAGTCCAATTTGAAACTTATTTGTCTTTACTTTTACAGTGTTCACTGTGTATTTGTCTTCACTGGCTTCACTCCTATCTGCAAACACGCACACACACACACACACACACACACAACACACACATTACACCATCTTCTCACTGTCTCTACACACAAATACACACACATACGCACACTTTCCACTGTTTCTGTCATCTCTCTCACTCCCCCCCTCCTCCTTCCCTCTTTCTCTATCTTAGTTAGTAGTTCTTACATCGGCCGTTTTAGCGGGCCTCTGGTACTATTTAGAAATTGGGTACTGTTTAGTTTAGCTTTATCTTCCTGTACACTTAGTTTAGTTATGTATATTTAGATTAGACATGATTGATGTTTTTTTTCTTTTTTTGTGTTTCATTGTGTTTATATTCCATTTAGATTATACATGATTCTTTTAGAATATACATGATTGATGTGTTTTCCTGTATTTAATGTTTAGATATGTTTAGTTTATCTGATTTAGATTATTTAACTATCTCAGCTCATGCTTAGATATGTCTGTTTTCGTGATTTTGTTTAGATTACCCTATTCTTCTTTTGTGTTTCATTCTGTATTGGACTCTGTTGTTGTTTCTGTTGTAAAGCGCTTTGGATCGCCTTGTTGCTGAAAAGTGCTATATAAATAAATCTCACTTCACTTCACTTCACTACATCATTCTTTACTTTGATCACAAAATAACATCTGCACCATATAACTGTTGTATATGTTGTAACTAACCTATCCTGACAAATCTACAAGATGTCACATTAAATGAGTCATCTTCAGAAACCTTAGTAACCAGTGACTGTTCTATAGTTTAAATTAACTATAACCAGAAAAAGTCTGATAAATGGTGATGGCGATATAAAACATAGCAGGAATATTTTTATATGAGATCGATATCAATTGACTGGCTCTGTTTAGACAAGGCAAGTGAAGTTTTAACTTTTGCTTCTGAGGTTTATGAGATAAAACCAAGGTTTTTTTTTGTTACCTGGATGGTTAGCCTGCCACAGGTCATAAGGGCAGCGCAGAGGAGGGAAGAGAAGTTGCACCATCGAGCACGCCTCTGAGGCCCGGTGTTCTGACGATCTGTGCTTCCTCGTCAGATTTTCCTACCGTAGCACGACTAAACAGCTATGTCAAACGGTCGGTGCTACCCGTCAAAAACTGCTACCGTCATGTTTACAAACCGAAAACTATAGCGGTCTGTGTTAATGTTAAATATCATCATCGGATAACATTCTTTGAAGTGGAAACTTAAAAGTTAGGCTTAGCATAGCATTGGAACAATTTATATCCACGATGAAAACCTTTCTAAAACCACAAAAATCACTTCCTTCATCTGAATATCCTACCCGTTTAAAATGAAAAGCTATCGCAGATGTATGCACTAATCCTTTTATTAGAATATCCTACCTTTATAAAATTTAGCAGTATTGTTCATGTTGTACTTAAATCCTTAATCGGCATATCCCACTTGTAAGCAGGGTAGCGCATTCCGTTGCATCAAAACCCTTCATTTTAATAATCTACCTTTATAAAATATAGCGGTAACATTTGTTGATGCACTTAATCCTTTCATCAGAATACCCAGCTTTAATAAAATACTTAGGTAGCACATCTTGTTGTACCAAATCCCTTTATTTGAGTTTCCTACCTTTTATGAAATGCAGCGGTAGCACATGTTGGTGTCCTAAAACCCTTCATCAGAATATCCTACCTGTTAAATATAAGTCTGTAGCACAAATAGATGCAAAACCGTTTATTAAAATATCCTGCCATTATGAAATTCAGAAGTAGAACACATAGATGCACCTAATCTCTTCATAACAATGCCCTACCTTAAAAACACAATAAGGTAGGGTATTCTGTTGCACCAAGTGTCTTCATTTGAGTATTCTACCTTCATAAAATATAGTGGTAGCACACGTCAGTGTCCTAAAACCCTTTATAAGAATATCTAACTTGAAGAAAGACAGAATGATACAGTATCAGACAAGCTTTTATTATACATACATGAAAATAGACATCTATAAATACAAGTTACTGCTTTGCACATGAATAATTAGTTTGGGACTCTTTTTGATATTTTCTTATTGTTGGCTTTGTTTTTAACCAGCTTATAAAGCACTTTGGTTAACCTTGTTGTTTTTAAATGTGCTATAGAAATAAAATTGATACTGACATTGACTTCACCAATATTCACTCAATTCTACCTGCCCACTTTGAAATTAGACCTTTATGCTGCTGCTTGATTGTAATTCTTCAGTATCACCGCCACATAATTAATTTACTTGATTCATAAACTTGAACAGTGGTTCGCAGGCAGCGCTGTTGTTAGCTGCTGGTTCCTTGCTGCTTATATTAAAGCTTACCTACTTTTCTCATCATCTGCACCTTTTTTATTCAACTAAACCAGTGGTGTCCAATCCTGGTCCTGAAAGGGCCACTATCCTGCATGTTTTAGATGTTTCTCAGCTGTGACACACCTGATGTGAAAGAATGAGTGAATTACAGGCTTCTGCAGAACTTTAAGACCTGCTGAAGAGCAGGGAAGCATCTAAAACATGCAGGATAGAATCGCTCTTCAAGACCAAGAAGGGAGACAAGGGCAACCCGTGGAAGAATCTCTGCCGTTTTCTGATCTAAGTAAATACTGGCAAGGTACTGAGGGCACACATCAACATAACCCTGCAGCAAGTTTATTAGTTTTTGCATGCATGCAACATTCTTGCAATTGTTTGCATTTTTTGCTTCAGTTATCTGTAACCAACTGGTTCTCTTCCCTCCATTTTAATTGTCAAAAAATCTTTCAAAAAGATGTTGGTTTTTGTTTGTTTTTCCAAACCTCTTCTTCTTTTTGAACCAGTTAGCTACCTCATTGTCAGTAGATTTATCTCTGAAGTTTTTACTGTCTCCTGCTTGTTCTAATTTTTCACATACCTGACTTCGATGGTAACTGCTCTTCTATCTTATCAGCATTTGTTCTGTTTTGGTAAAAAATGTCACAAAACCCTCTAATTACAATACTTTAATGGTTTCACTACATAAAAGTAAAGCTACTAAGGGTAAAGTAGAAATAATTTAATTAGCCAAATATCACAACTATTACATGATGCAAGGAGATAATTAGCAATATTGAATTCTTAAACATTAACAATTACAGCTTATTCTTCAAATGTCACTAAACATTAAAATATATTAGGATTTTCAAAGACCTTCTGCGATTAGAGAATTTGAATGATTTTCCTAAACCAGATGGCATGTTGGGCACTCAATTTTTGTTTTGCAAAACTTGTGGTGACCTCAGTAAGTTCAACTGACTACCAACTATAGTGTTCAAACCCAGACATACATTAATCTGCACCATCCAAACTCAGAAATGCAGTCAACTATAACACCCAGAACCATCCAAACCTAGACATTCTGCCAAAGATATAGCCTTATTCCAGGCAGACGGACACTATACTGTCCAAACCCAGACATGAAGACAACTATACCACTGAAACACGGACATTCAGCAAACTATACTCTCAAATCCATGCAGACAGCCAACTAGAATGGCAAAACCCAGTCATGCAGCAAACTGTACCGCTGAAAATAGACATACAACTACACTAGTTAAAACCAGGGTGACAAAAACTATATTGCCAAAATCGCAGCAAGCCAGCTATTCCATCCAACTACAAACATACAGTCAACTCTACTATCTAAATTCAGACATAGAGCTGACTGAAGCGTGCAAACCTATACATACAGCCAACTATGGTATACTGTCCAAACCCAGACAGACAGCCAATTATACCTTCTAAACCCAGATATATGGTCAATGGTTGGGAATGGTGTAGAAACAATTGTTGAATCAGAGATCAAGTGCAACAGAAAGGTGGTTCTTCCTGCTTTTAATTCTGATAACCAATTGGCAAATGCGTTCAACATGTTTTATCTTAGGTTTGACACTTGTGATTTTAGCAAGGAGATTTTAACTCTGAAAAACAAACTTCTCTGCTCTGGTTATATCCCCTTTGATGTTCTCTCTGTGGCTGAATCTTTTAAACATTCTAATGTTGGAAATAGCCTGGGTCCAGATAATATAAGTGGTCACCTGCTCTCCTCTTGTGCCTATCTTCTATCACATCTTCCAGATGCCATTAAACCAACAGAAGGTGCCAAGTGCTGGAAGCAGTCCATAGTGTTACCTGTGGCTAAGATTAGCCACCCTAAAGTTCTTAAAGATTTTAGACCTGTTGCACTGACTTCCCTTGTCATGAAATCTATTGAAAAATTGATAAAGAGAGATCTTCTTACTAAGACTGAACACCTACTTGACCCTTTACAGTTTGCCTAAAGGGCCAGTCGTGGAGTTGAGGATGCCACTGCCATGTTATTAAACTGCAGTTTTAAACACCTTGAAGGTAATAAAACCATGCTAAGCTAAATTAACCCCCTTTCCAAACAGTGGCAGCTCTCAATGAACAAACTGGCCATCATCTCCCATTGGACTAAACCTATTCATTTTGTGGTTTTTGGGAATCATTGTGAAGTGGATGAGTGTTTATTTCATCTCTCCAGCCTTCATTGATTCCTAGGTTTCTCTGGTTAGAAAGACACAACACTATGATAAACTAGTCAGAAAAATCAATATCAAGTAGGAGTACTTATAGCATAGCACTTTTAGTTTATCTAATTCTTTACATTCAGCTTAAAATCCTCCTACTCCATATATTCCTGACACATCAGTGTCAATGAGGGGTTCAGTTTTCTCAATCCTTTCCTCAAGACTTTAGCAGAGGGGCTACCAACATCAATATAAATGGCTCAAATTTTTACAGGAAGCTTGTAGAGATGTAGAAATCAGTTAAATGCATCTCTTCTTTGTCTTACTGCTGTTTTCCAATGCTTTGTTTAAAGGTACACTTGTGTTGATAACAAGACAGTCATTAGTCAAATGAAGGTAACATGCAAAGCATCAGAGGGTGGTATTACTGCTGTGCTCCTTGACAGAACAATCTACAAGCTACTGTTCGCAGGAACACTGAGATCCTCAGCAGGTCAGTATCACACAGCATCTGAAATATACATAAGCTAGACTATTGTTTTAATATTGTATTTGCTAAAACTATCAAACCAGCTGTACAAATTTTAACATGCTGACTCCAATCAGTTATTTTATTACATCTTTATTGTCTGCTCAAGAAAATGGCAGAACAATAATATTTTTGCACATCTGTAGACAGGTGCACGTGTTCATTTTGTTTATACCATTAGCAAAACATCTCCTGAATCCCTTTATGGGTTTAATGATACCAAGTAACCATCGGGTTGACATCTAAAACTAATTAACTTTTGAAGTCAACTCAATTCAAGATGTCATTGCACCAAAATAAAATCAGATTTGTCAAGTTCAGACTGTCAGATTTGGGACACTTTTGCCTTCAGTATGAATGTAGCCATACTATAAAATTCTAGCATGGAAGGTGGTGGGCAATATGCATACCTTAAATAAATGCTTGGCCTTTAATTACATTTAAGTCATTTAATTGCATTCAACATTTATATATTGTTTCAATCTTTTCAAGCAATTTCTACACCTATAAAATAAACTGATGACTTTGTAAAAACATGACAACAGAAAATCTGATAAATGTCTTGTGTGTTTATAAGGTGTTTTTTCTGTTTTCAGGACTTTTAGGTTGATGATCCTCAAAAAGATGAAAAACATATCCAGCAGTACCTCAGAATATGATTCATTTACATTTTACATGGTCACTGGTTTAGTGGATCAAACAGCTGGGTTTCCACTCAACTGCTGGACACTGTGGCTGATAGTCTCTGGGAAGTAGCATCTAATGGAAACAGAAGTTTTAACTCTGAACCTGGTGACGATGGAAAATCTGTGTGCCTTGGGCTTTTTTCTTTATCTGCTTCAGCATTTTGAGTTTTTGACATTTTTTCATCATGTGGTGCCTTTCTACCAAGCTGTGGCTGTGATGGGAAGAGTCTTGTTCCAGTGTCATGTGTGTGTGGATCGCTACCTAGCAGTGGTTCATCCACTGGTGTTCATCAGGTAACAGAAACATGAAACCAGGACAAACAGAATGAGAACATCAGCTCAAAGCTCAGGATTCTCTTCAGGGTGACAAATACATTACTGGTAAAAGTAAATAGATTTTTCAAGTCAAGACATGATAAGATTCAAGGCCTAGCATTCCTTGAAAGAATGCATATGCTGAAAATGCTCGGCCATATCTCAGCCTTCTCTTTGGGACCACCAACAGAAACTGATCTGCTGACCTGAGGGGAGGTGAGGGAATGTAGGGCTGGAGCAGGTCGGACAGATGCTGTGGGGCGACTGCATCATCCTGCAGACTGTCAGGATGTACAATAATTTGTCAAGGAAGTGAGCAGTTCAGCGACAGACAGACCCAGGAGACGACGATAACGGTAAGTGACTTTATTTACAGTGACAGGAGAGACAGGTGGGAACAGGGACCCAGATCTGGAAGAAAGGACGGCAGGCAAGTTTCGAAAAGACGCAGGTGTTGGTGCAGGCAGTTTGCTGGCTAGGTATTCTGAGGGAGATTTGGCTTACTGAGTGGAGGTGGAGGTTCAGCATGGAAGGAGATCGGTATATACAGGCGGAGGAGGTCCAGGTGGATGGGTTCCAGAAGGTAGAGGTGAGTGAGATTTTTCCACAGGCGCAGGGACAGCAAACAGACTGGTGACGCAGGATTCAGATCTGACTGGATACCAGGAAAAAGAGGTAACTCTGAAGAGGCACAAAAACAACAGCACATTAACAAAAGCTTTGAGACTAGGAGTCAAAACAGAGGCAGGGGCTGAGCAAACTTTACCACAGGGCAAATAATGCTCCAGCGCTGGTCTGATCTTCACCAAGGCCTTATGTACCAGTCTGGCTGATTAAGCAGATCCCCTGCAGGTGTGGAGGGAGTGACTCCGCCCACCAGGAAGTAAACTTTGCAGATCACCACACAGACATTGAAAAACAAATAAAAGAACTTAATTTTAAAGTTCTTTTATTTGTTTTTGAATGTCTGCATGGTCTGGTGATGGACAGACTAACAGATGAGGTCAGGCAGGAATCCCTGTGGACTATGATGTTTGCAGAGGACATTCTGATCTGTGGTGAGAACAGGGAACAGGTGGAAGAGAACTTGGAGAGGTGGAGGTATGCACTTGAAGACAGAATGAAAGCCAGCCTTAGTAAGACAGAGTACCTGTGTGTGAATGAGAGGGAGGCAGGTGGAACAATGAGGCTACAAGGAGGTCAGAGGACACAAAGGTTCAGGACTTCAAGTACTTAGGGTCAACTGTCCAGGAAAACAGGGAGTGTGGTAAAGAGGTGAAGAAGAGAGTCCAGGCTGGAAGGAGTGGATGGAGAAAAGTTTCAGGAGTGATTTGTAACAAAAAGGTGGCAGCAAAGGTCAAAGGAAAGGTTTACAAGACTGGTGAGAGCAGCTATGTTGTATGGTTTGGAGACAGTGGCACTGACAAAAAGACAGGAGACAGAACAGGAAGTGTCAGAGCTGAAGATGTTGAGGTTCTCCTTGGCAGTGACAAGGATGGACAGGATTAGGAATGAGGTCATCAGAGGAACAGCACAGGTTGAACGACTGAGAGATAATGTTAGAGAGGCAGCTGCCAAGAAAAAGACAAAGAGGAGATATATGGATGCAGTTAAAGAGGACATGGAGGTAACTGGAGTGAGGACAGAGGATACAGAAGACAGAGTTAGATGGAAGAAGATGACTTGTGGTGATCCCTGAAAGGGAACAGCCAAAAGAAAAAGAAAAAGAAGAAGAAGAAGAACATCAATCCAGAAACAAACTGGAAGCCAATGTAGCTAAAACAGGAGTGACGTGTTCTTGTTTTTTGATACCAGTTAAAAAATGGGCAGCAGCATTCTAAACCAGCTGGAACCAAGCAAGTGACAACTGGCTCAGCTCGACATAAAGTGCATTGCAGTAATGTAAATGAGTTGACATAAAAGCATAGACTTAAACTCTCAAAGTGATGCTGTGATAAAAAAACTGATTTGACCTGAGTGTCGAGCTTAAGGTCACTGTCCAGCTTCACACCCAGAATTGTCGCTGTGTGAGTTAGGTGTTGTGTTAAAAAACCCAGATCAGCACAGATTTTGGAAGCATCACTGGGCCCAAACAATACGACCTCAGTCTTTTGTTCAATGAGATGTAAAAAGTTTACTGACATCCATGCCATGATTTCTCCAATGCAGTACAGTAGTTGGTTCACAGAGTCGTGATTATCTTCTTTTAGCAGCATATAAATTTAGCTGTCATCGGCATAAAAGTGGATGGCAATATCATAAGGCTCAGCTGCTATCAAACCATATTTTAATTCAGTATCCAAATAATTGACTGAGTTAAAGCTATTTCTGTGTAGGCTTAGGTTGATAAGTTCTGGCAGCCATCTGGAATCTGCCTATTTTAAAAAGGTAATGAGTTGTAGCTCTCCAGCCAATAATTACTTCCTGAAAGTTTCTGAAAATTTGTCCAGTGATTTATAAGATATTTTACTAACAGACAAACAGAGTACTCTGTGTACGCCGGTTTCCTCCCACAGACCAAAAACATGCATGTTAGGTTAATTGGTAACTCTAAAATTGACCCTAGCTGTGAGTGAGAGTGTGAATGGTTTGTCTGTATGTGGCCCTGTGATGGACTTGCAACCTGTCCAGGGTGTCCCCCGCCTCTCGCACAGTGACTGCTGGAGATAGACTCCAGCTCCCTATGACCCGGAATGGAGAAGCGGGTAAAGAAAATGAATGGATGGATGGACAAACAGAGTATAATCCATCTTCTACCGCTTATCTGTGGTCAGGTCATAGAGGCAACAGGTACAGGAGAGATATCTAGACATCCCTTTCCCCAGCAACACTCTACAACTTGTCCTGGGGGATTTCAAAGTGTCCCCAGGCCATAGAGTATACATAATCCCTCCAGCAAGTTCTGAGTCTGGCCTGAGGTCTCTTCCCAGTGGGACATGCCCAGAAAACCTCCAAAGGGAGGCATTCTAATCAGATGCCCGAACCACCTCAACAGACTCCTTTTGATGTAAAGGTGAAGCGGCTCTAATCCAAGCTCCCCCCAAATGACGGAAATCCTTACCTTATCTCTACGGCTACGAAGGAAGCTCATTTCAGCCGCTTGTATCTGGGATCTCATTCTGTTGGTCATGATCAAAACCTTATGGCCATAGGTGAGGGTTGAAATGTAGATGGACCAGTGAATTGAGAGTTTTGCCTTTCAACTCATCTCTTTCTTTCCCACAACTGATTAAAGTAACACTGTTATTACTGCAGAAGAGGCCCTGATCTGTCAATCTATCTCCCAATCCATCCTACCATCACTTGTAAACAAGACTCCCAAATACTTGAACTCTTCCATGAGAGGCAGAGACTCATTCCTGACTCGAAAAGAGTATTCCACTCGTTTCCGGTTGAGAACCATAGCCTTGGGTTTATAGGAGCTGACTCTCATCCCAATCGCTTTGCAATCAGCTGAGAACCATCCCAGTGCCTCGGTCATGGCCTGAAGATGCCAGAAGAACCACATCACCTGGACTGCTGCTATCCCTGCAAATGTTGAAGCTGTGTATTTTCAGCTTCCCTATCTTATTTGGCCAAGACTTAAAATACCAACAGAGTTATGATTTCTTTACAGTAACAACCCTCCTCTCTGTGTACAGACTGTATATATTACGATCCTCAGTACAGCAGAGCAGATGGACTAGCTCTCCCATCTGTGTCTCTAATTGGCTCCTTGTGCTTAACTTTTAACCAATCGTTCTTCATAAGTCATGTGTCACCTGTTTCCCTATAATTGACCCATTCAGAAGCAGTGTAGAGGGAAGCATGACTTCCTGTTTATAACTGATGTCCTGTGGCTAATTTAGTGTATAAAATCTGTCTGTAGCTTCCAATTAGTGACACTGAGACTTGAGTACTGGCAGATTAATGAGAAGTGGCACAAAAGGGACAGTACACTAAGGATGAAAATTTAGAAGTACCGGTACTGAGAACCATGAGTACTGGCCCACTTCAAGCACTGTCCCACATGGCTCATATTCTAATTATTATTGCCACTAATTTTTCTGACTGTATTGTTTTCTTCTGATTGCGTAGGTGTTGGACTGACCAACTGCTTCAGACCAATGCACATTATCTTAGTTTACATCTGTGTGTTTGTTCTGCTCTTTCCCTCGCGGCTCACTGAACTCTTCTGCAGTGTGTCCATTCTAAGGATCCTTCAAAAGCCTGGTCCTAGAGACAAAGATGCTCAGCAGAGAAGGGAAGGAAACCAGCAGAAGAAGAGAGCTGCTAAGATCATTTGGATGATGTTGTTCATGCTAGTTCTAAATGCTCTTCCATTCATTGTTCTACCTTTGCTTAAAGAAGGCAGTAATCTACTTCTCTATGATGTAGCATTAACATTTTCCACCCTTGGGAGTTCTGTGCAGGCCATTTTTTTCCTCAGCAGGTTTGGAAGGTTGCCATGTAAGCTCTAACCCTGAGACGTATCTATAATGGTACCAGAAACTGGCTGTGTTGGAGAGAAGGTTTCAGACCCATCTCACTGTTTTCTGTATAACTTTACTTCCAGTCAAACAGCTGACAAGAAGGCATTATTTATATCAGTACAATATGCTTCTCTTTCTTTAGTTATAAATACACAGATCAGCCGTTCAGCCACAACATTAAGTTCACCCGACTAATATTGAACAAAACTGCCCTGACTTCACTAGATCTCTGAGAATCTGCTGTGGTATCAGGCTCCAAGTCATCTGTAGCAGATTACATGCTGAAAGTTAAGGGAGGAGGGCTTGGGGGGGACATAGGTAGTGAGTATTTTCTGGCTCCTAAGGCCCCAACTACAGTGGCCAACAAGTGCAAACGCACAGCTAACAGCTAAACGCACTCCAAACAGATGAATGATGCAAACTACAAAAAAAAAAAAAAAAAATGCTACAAAAACACCAAGTAAGAAAAGCTGCAAACTCCACAAAACAGAGGTGCACTAGATCATTAGGGGGACTCAAGGTTGAATGTTATATGTGGATTCAGCTTTGTCTTCCTGCTGTTTGACTCAGTACTGGTAGTGAAATGTCAATCAGCTCACCTCCGTTTGCTCCCTTCTCCTAAACACAGTGGTTTACTTGGGGACCATCAACAAATTAAAGACCCAATGACACTTGAAAAACAAAAATTAAATAGTACCCATGTCATGTAAACTTGTGGCCAAGAGTTAACATCGAACTGTTTCAATAGAGTGCAGAAAAAGGACACACCTAATTGTATCTGATTTCCCTTACAAAAAAATCCCACGAAATTCACATGTGATCACATGTGATTCCCATTTTCCACATGTGGTTCACATAATCCACAAAAAAATCACATATTTCCACATGTGATTCCCATTTTCCACATGTGGTTCACATAATCCACAAAAAAATCACATATTTCCACATGTGATTCCCATTTTCCACATGTGGAAATGTGGGAATCACATGTGATTTGCATGTGATTCTCATGTGATCACATGTGAAAGTCACGTGATTTTCATTGGATTTTTTTGTAAGGGTTTAAAGCAGTTTTATATATTTTTTATTAACATTTTTATGAAAAAAAAGTTTTTATCTACATAGCTTCCATGTCTTGAGAGCAGGTGATGAAAAATTTATGAATTGTTTCATTTGGTGGGTGTGTCTTATTACTCTAATCTAATAAAACAACTCAACAATAACTTTTCATCACCTGGTCTCAAGACATGGAAGGTATTGAGAAAAAATACATTTTTGCATTTGTTTTTTTTGTAGTTTGTATTTTTCAAGTGTTTGCAGCGCATTTTGCTATTTCGGGCATGTTTTACTGTGCGTGTACAGCTGTGGGCCTCCGTACCCAAAACTAACGTGGCAGCTCATGAAGCAGACATTTCAAACCAGTGTGTTGAGGTGTGGTTAGCTCACATGATCATTAATATTCAAAAGTCTTGAGTCATGTTTGAAGCAGTGCTTTGGCCCTTACACAAACCACCTGACTGGTTTGGTTTGTCATGTTAATAATTTTGCAGGAATGAACAAGTTTGTCACAAATTAGGTTATCCCCACTAAACTAGAGAAATTTCAATGGTTATTCCTATTTAGAGGCATTCGTTTCAATGTTTTCTTGCAGATTATGTTGGTTTAGTTGCTGTTAGTAGTCTTTAGATTGTGTACTTTGTACAAAATAAAATAAATAAAACAGTGTACATAGATCAATATGTATATAGATAGATAGATAGATAGATAGATAGATAGATAGATAGATAGATAGATAGATAGATAGATAGATAGATAGATAGATAGATAGATAGATAGATAGATAGAGTTGATGAAGGACAAACCTCTTTCAATTGCACTTCATCTTATTGACCAATAGGTGTCCTACTTGAGCATCATGTCATGGAAGCTTCCAGTAGTGAAGCACTGAAGCTTCAACAAAGACTTGATCAGTTATCGCTAGGTATAGGTTTGACACACTTGTTTTTTACATCCCTCCAACACTCACCAGGTTTAAGACCATTTCCCTGAAGTTTAAAAATCAGGCTACTTTTTAGCACTATATGGTCCCACTTCATTTCAGGCTACATCAGTTTTTCCATCGGTTTAGATATTCACTCCTCACCTGCATCAATGATCCTTGGTTACCCATGACCCTGTACCTAGTTTTTCTTTCTTAAATCAGTTTTAGTAATTCCTGAAGACAGAAAAGTTTGCTAAATACTTGGATTTAATACTGTAAATATAAATCAACATTTTAAATTTACATTGTTACTGATAATACAATACACTGACTTACTGTACATTAAAAAATGCCAATTAGTAAAAAGTCTTCTATCTAATAAAAACCCAGCAGATTGCATTGAATCTTCACTTTGATCCATTCCCCATTATGATCAAACACTGAGACGACAGTGGAAATGAACAACTCTCTTTTAACAGACAAAAAAAAAACCTCTAACAAAAACCAGAACCAGGCTAAAAGTGAACTTTCATCTGTTTCAACCAGCTGGGGTTTGAGAGGACGGGAAAGACACACAAACAAGCACAAAATGATTGTTTCAAGTGCAGTTTCTATGGGAAGAAAAACAAAGAAAAACACAGCTTAATGACAGCAATATTTGCATGTATAAATTTAGATAACAGAGCAAGTAAATACAGCAGCAGAGTGAGGAAAAAGTGGTCAGTTTTTCCTCCAGCAGTCTAAGTCTAAAGCAGCACAACTAAGGGATAGCTCAGGAAACCCAAGCCAACCATGACTATAGGATTTATCAAAAAAAGAAAAAAACTCTTAAACAGTCCTAAAAAGCACACATAGTGTCAGCCTCACTAACAGAAACTGGAAGTTGGTTCTACAAGAAAGAAGACTGATAATTATCATTGTCAGTAACTTGTGTTTTTATGTTTTTCTTCCCATAGAAACTACACTTGGATCAGTCCTTCTGTGTTTGTCTGTGTCCCTTTTCTGTCCTCTTAAACTCCAGCCAGGACCAGCAGCCATCTGCCACTAGTGCTGAGCCTGGTTCTGGTTCTGCTGGAGGTTTCTTCTTGTTAAAAGGGAGTTATTTCTTTCCAACCTCACCAACATGCTGCTAGAGGTTGTGACAAAGTAAAAATTTGACACAATTTGCTAGATACTTAGATACACAACATTTTACTAACTGACATTTTGTAATATACTGATTCTGACTGTATTGTATTATTATTGGACTGAACTGACTGTTTGTAATTTATGTTTTCTGTTTTAAAATAAAGAGACTCAAACCTTTTTTTAGGGGCAAGATTCTCTAAGTATGTTATTTACAAATTTGATTTATAAGAGAATGTTTTATTTTGAACTGAAAAATAAAATAATGAAACCAGTAATGTAAAAACAAATAGAAGAAAAATACAAAAAAACCCCGAAAAACAAATGTACTTATGAACAAAGTCCAAGATAGACGCAAAAAGCCTAAATAAGGGAGTTGCAGCTTATAAACGCTTATAAATAAGCTTATAACCTTTTTTCACAAATCATCCTTACTTTTTATAAACAAAAGAAATTTACAAAAATCAAAATGATCAGAGAATCAGAGAGAGAGGAGGAGGAGAAAGATGTGGCTTGTTTGAATGAGACATGCCTACAGAACAGAGTTGCACCTGTTGAGCAGGTTGGATTGGATCCATTTACCAGTTAAAGAGTAAGAAGGGAGTGGTCAAGAACAGATTGAACAAAGGAGCAAAGAATGCAGCAGCTGACGTTCAGACTGGTAAATTGGCTAATCTGAAGAGAGACAGAAAGGACACTAGGTAGTTTTAACATTTTGGACATATACTTCACATTTTTCCTGACAAAGACTGAAATAATCTGCGTTTCCTAACCTTTGGAGTCGTCGGAAAAAGGTAAGGACAGAAAGGCAATGGGATTATCTCAGTCAGTGAGTTGAATATATATATATATATATATATATGTGTGTGTGTGTGTGTGTGTGTGTGTGTGTGTGAGAGTCAACATCATCTCTTCCTCATATGGTCCACAGACTGCATGAGTTCAAACAAATGATAGTCTTAGATGTCTATAAATAATTGCTAAGTGCTGGAGAAATGATGGTCCTTTCTTGGTTCAGGTTTAGTCTAACTGCTAACATAATGGGAAGTTAGTTTAAAGGAGAGCAGCAGCTTTTTCATGTTTGTTCAAACAGGTTTAACCACACAGAATGCAACTCAAAACAAGGGATGTTGAACAGTGTTGTGTAATCCAGGGTTAGCTGGCGTGCAAAGTATGATACCAGCAGTTGTCATGATAGAAATCTGGAAAAAAAGCTTGAGACACAAACCAAATGGAAGTTATGTTTTTTTTTATTAGATTAATTTGAAGAAAATCTGACTAGTAACTGTAAAAGATAATCCTCACAGTAATGTATTTTAGTTAAGTAAAGAATTATTTCTTACATTTACTGTGGGAAACATCACTTTAACACTTGGAACAATCAAGTTAGAATACTATAGTAAAAACAAAGGGATAATCAGCCATGCAAAGTAGTCTCAACACAGGAAAACTGGACTTTCTTGATTCTTGAAGATGTCCCACCTCCTGAAGGTTTACCTCAGTTCAAACACACTGATAGGTGTTTGCATCTGTACACACTTGTAATTCACCTGATGGGAAAGTTTTACTTCTTTTTTATCTGATCAGGAGGAGGTCAATATGTTAGCTTTATAAGAATTTGGTGCCAACAGGTAACATTACACAGTAACCAAACAAAAGTTTATTTTGGTCTGTCCTGCTTCACTGACAGTCTTATTGCAGTCAGTCTCAATGATAAACATTTGTTCCAGTAAACTGGAATAAATGTTCGCACTATGCCACTCTCAAAGATTTTTTTTTGCTTTTAAGTTCAGCAATATTATATTTTCTTACTTACTATTTTATTGTTACACACACACACACACACACACACACACACACACACACACACACACAGATAGATAGATTTATCCTCCACAAAATAAGGTGATAGGAATATATTAAAAGAAGTGTAAAGGGATGCTCATCAGGACGCGTTCTTTCAAATTCTCTTAACAAATTTCTTTTTGTCTTCACTATTCTTTAAGTATAGAGCTATTCAACCATACCTGGATCTCCATTTAAGCAGCTCGAACCATCCAATGTTGTAGGGAACAAATCAACCTGTCTGTAAGTGGTGAATGAAGACATTTGACTGACCTGTAAAAAGACTTGTAATTCTGGGAAACCAAAAAGTCAAACCACCAGAACTCACCGTTTAACTTTTTTCAGTTCTGCTGGATAACAGTTCTTAGGTAGGAATATAACGCTCAGATTGCATCTGGTCCCTCAGGTTTGAGCCCAGTCCTCAGGTTAGATCACAACCTTCAGGTTGGATTCCAGTCCTTAGATTGGGTCCCAGCCCTCAGAGTGGATCCCATTTCATAGGATGAATCCTAGCCATCAGGTTGGATCCCTGTCTTCATGATTCATCCCAGTCATCAGCTTGAATCTTGGTCTTCTGATTAGATAACAATCCTCAAGTTGGATCCAGTCCTCCATTTGTATTGCAGTACACAGATTGGATCCCAGTCTTCAAAGTGGATCCCAACCCTCAGATTAGATCTCAATTCTCAGGATAGATTCCAGTCCTCAGGATCTCTTTCACCAAAGAGAAACTGGTGCTACTTGTAACACAATTGTTTAACTGGCTGTATTTTTAGATTAGAATGGGGGGAGGGGAAGAAAAATTGGGACATTGTCCCACACATTGGCTTCTTCCACTCTTCTACACCAGCTTGTTTCATGAAGATTATTCTAATAATTTTAATGGTAATTAATACATTCGGACAACATCATGCAAATCTGAAACATTATCTGGGTGACATCACAATGACATAAGCACATTTTTTCTCAGACATAACAAAGCTCCATCACGCAAACTAAGGATACTATACCTGCTCTGCAAAGTTGTTTAATATGCTAAAAGTTGTTTTTATTTCCTTTGTTAGAAAAAATATTTGTGTGTTTTGGGTATTCTACTCTTGTGTTGTAATTAGTAAAAGCTAGTATCAGTCTCTAATCTCTGGTCAACACTCCAATGAATGAATGAAATGAATCTTTACTGTCATTGCACCAGTAGTACTATTCATGACATAAAGAATACCAATAAAACAGACACAACAAAGACAATAAAAACGTCTGTTTAAAAGCCTGGAGATCAGTTAAAAGCTGTGTGATTTTAAGAAGTCAATTGGCTAATTTAATTCTAAAGCCATTCTCATTCAAAGAAAATAAATGACTGCTTATAGAGTTACACTTAAAAAGCTAAATTAAAAACAAAAAGTTGAATTGCAATGGAAAACATTAATTCTTAAATTTCCATTTTTATTTTCACAGACGGTATAAACACAAGACATTTCATGCTATAATTTGTCAGCTTTAACCCGGTTGTTTATATACATCCATTCCTGCATTTCAGGCTACAGCCCTGTCCAGTAAAGCCTGTTTCAGTTTCTGTTTCTTTCGCTTTGTAATCTTTCCTTTCCACTCCTAACACTTCAAAATATTCTGATGATAAGGATCCTGAGTAATGAGGAGATTAAGAAGTTTTTTTTTGTCTCATTCTTCCTGCAAATAAGTCTTAAGGTGTCCCATAATTTTAGTTTCTAAGTTATCTAACATTTTCTGTTTGGCACAGGTCAGGACTGCAGGCAGACCAGTCCAGAACATGTCTCCTTTTCTTTCTCAGCCTTTAGAATGTGAACAAAATAGTGGTTTTACGTTGTCTTGGTGAAAAATAATCAGATATCCCTGCAAAGCTGTGGCATTGAAGGCAGAAGATGTTGCCATAGAATCTCTGCGGGACTTTTCTGCATTAATGCTACAATCAGAACCCTGATCCAAGCTCAGATCGATACAGAACTAGGTTATTAGACTTGTTGCTGACAACAGTCTGGATGAACTTTTTCCTCTTTAGCCCATTTCTACCAACAAAGATCTGTCTGAGCACATATTTTAATAGTTCTAACGTTCTAACACCTAACTGACCTGTGGCCTGTTGCTATATTTAACATGATGGCATCATGGTCATCAGACTATATACTAACCAAACCTGAATATCCTGATCTTGCAAAGTTCCTCATTTGTGCTGTGTCATTGTGTGAATTAGTGTGGGTGTGTTGAAGTGTGAAAAGGAAACAATCAGATCAAATGTCATTCAACCTGAACACAGACTGCCAGCAGTGGTGGCTGCCTGGTTTTTACTGAGGAAGTTTCACAGATAGGATTTGTTTGAGGAAAGTCTTGAACTTAGGGTTGAAGAGAAAAATATTATTTTGTATGCCTTATTCATAATCTGAAGTATTTGAAATTATGCCACGCTAAAAATTGGACATATAGACTCAGATTTTATGTATCAAAACAAAAGATAATCTGGTACTTGCCATAAATAAAAATGAGATAAATACAAACTGAAATGTACACACATCGACCCATGGCAGCCATTACACAGTGTCTTTATTTATTCAACTACAACAAAACCAAAATGCTCTCTCCATCCTAACTGCTTTCATAGGATTTAGGAGGGTATGTAGCAGCAAGGGGCTGCTGATAAAACATATTGGTTAACTGATGATAACCAATATGAGATCCTCTATATGGTCATGTGGATGATGACCTTGCTATGCTCTCCACAATTTACAAGACCAATTAGAACATGGCTAGATCATTAGAAACCTGGAATATCTTCTTCAGGTGTGAAGGCAGTTATAGGCTCTTTCACAAACAGTTCTGCAAAATGGCCACAAAGACCAGTCTGTCTTTATGCTGTTTTGGACTGTTCATAAATCCCCACTGGAGCTAGCCATATCCCTAAGAGACATGAGATTTCAGAAATTAAACAAGCATCATGGAACCAAAAGAGGACTGGAACAGAACTCAGCTGTGTTCACATGGAGCACAACACATTTAATATGTGTGACAGATGTCTCCCTCATATCATTTTTAAAACATGACAAATTAACTCAGTTTAGTGTTGCTTTGTGGTCAACTATTTTTTTTAACTAAATGTAAAGTTGCTGTGCATCATCATAGATCTTCCCTTGATAATAAAACTGTTGGTTGTTTAATCCTGCAGCAGGCTGGTCCTACAGACCATATGTCATCACGTTATCACATTAATAAGCCGCAAAGCTGACTTACCTTTTCTCATGTTGACCATTTTCGACTCTGTTACTATCTTGCTTCGCGGCACAAATGTTGGCTTTTTTACGACTATTCTTTACTCATGTGAGCTGCATGGCATTGAACCAATAAAAAAAAGATAAATAAAAAGAACCTTTATTAATATCATTAAAATGAAGAC
Source organism: Kryptolebias marmoratus (assembly GCF_001649575.2). Lineage (NCBI taxonomy): Eukaryota > Metazoa > Chordata > Actinopteri > Cyprinodontiformes > Rivulidae > Kryptolebias > Kryptolebias marmoratus. The sequence continues at coordinate 30,394,554 of NC_051435.1, read as the reverse complement.
TAAAATAGGATGCATTTTTTTATCAAAGTGGAAAAAAAAACCTATTGATCTGAGATGGAGCACAGGTCATTAGATTCCTGTTCATAAGTCCTGTGTTGTTGTAGAAATGCTAGTACAATGCTATCACAGGCATCACATCTGCACTAGGTTGTTTCCATGACTATGTCATGATCTGCAGAATATAGGAGGTTTCTGGGCCTCCATCATCACTTTCAGACCCTACTCCGGATATTTAAAATATGTAGAATTTCTGCTGCTGCATTTGCATCTCCCGTCCACATACAAGTGGGGATTTTTAAAAACCTTTTTGTGGTGTGTGTAGACAGAAACAGTAACATAGGAGCCTAGTTTTGTGCATGTGCCCTGGAATGTGCTGTGTACTGAAAACTTTAGCCGAGCTAAACATCTTATTTTCTCTGTATTTTTTATTACACTGATGTGAATGTTTTTGCCACCTAGTGGCACAGCATGGGTATTTCAACATTTATGTTAGAATGTGTGGGCCAAGAAAAAAAAGTAAACAAAGAAAAAAATACCTATTTAAAAACATATCTGGAGTAGCGTAGATGGTAGCCTCAGCCTTACCATGGAGGAGAAAATACCATCAGTAGCATGAGAGGATGCAGGTGGAGGAACCTCAACCTTATTCTTCTGCATCCAGCAGGCCTGACCATGATGAAAACAAGTACTTCTTGCATTTGAATAATAAAGACACATGAAGGATGACTGAGTGTAGTATTTATTGAACAGTGTGGATTGGTTGTTTCAGCTATATGGTAAGAGTGTTGCGTGAACTTATTGGTTACAGCAAGATGCAAGGCATGCAGCCATAGCTTGGCACGAGAGAGGGGGTACTGTAGTGTCAAGCCTTCTCCCTCAAATCCAACACCTAAGCTATAACAGGTTATAGGTACTCTATGTTAAAGGTAAGTTATAACATTTTTCAGAAAGAACCAAAACATTACCATTTTGCCAATAGACAATAAATTATATAAGAGTTAGGTTATCTTTGTGGCAGCACCTATTACAAGATCCTGAAGAGGGACCCAAGTAGCACCTACAAAAAGGTTACAAATTACCTGAAAAATCTTGGAAAAGACAAAGTAATTAATCAGCCATTCTACTACAAAATACCAGGGGATGTCACTCCATGTTTATATGGTCTTACCAAATTCATAAAGAAGAAACACCACTAAGACACATCAACAGCAGCATAAACTCATTGGCATATAATATTCCAAAACATGTTTTCAGCATTTTAGGTCCTCTGGAGGGAAACATTCCATGTCCCATCCCATCACATTCCAAAGATTTTGCAAACAAAGTCCAACACTTAAGGCTAGCTCCAGCATAAGCCCTTGTATCTTTTTATACACTTCACTTTTCACTTGTATCCACCAGAGACAGTGGAGACCATCACAAAACAATTTCAGCATAATGATGATCTAAGGGTAGTATCTCACTGGGATGAGGCTGTTTGAGGTGACCCCAAGTTCTGTGAAAGTTAGAAAATAAGTGGATTTTTTTTTGTGTGCACTACTTGCAAAACTGCATTTTTGAATTTGCACATTATTTTGTTTACCTCTGCTCTCACATCATTCTCCCTTCATCCCGCTTTGTACTCACTTAGGCAGCCAACCCCACATCTATGGTGCTGGAGTTCATGTTTGAAATTAAGATAGACAGATTTTCAATAAATAATAATGATCAATGATGTGGTTTTTAGATCTGAATGTTTTTGGTCCAAGGAGAAGTCTCACACAGGTGTCAAAATACATTTCTAGTAGTGTTGAAAAGGGATAGAGATGGCCAGTACACAATTAAGATAGGTTGGAGACCCCCACAATAACTCCAAATATATTGAAAAATGTTGCACAAATTTTCTAAACATGTTAAAAACCTAAGTGTCAAAACTGCACGCCTCTGCAACTCATGCAAGAAAACACAACCTCTGCGAATGTCATGTTCATGACTGCAAAGTTCACCAACTAGTCGCAGCCTAGTGAGATACTATCTTCAACAATAGCACCAATTTCACCCTGACAAGATCTGTACCCTGCTGGACCTCTGTCTTTCCATAGATTATTTCAAATATAATGACAGTTTTTACATACAAAAGAATTGTTGTGCTAAAATAACTCCAGTGTCACTGACTGTGGTCAATTTCTACATGAAAGAAGTGAAAAAGAGAGTACTGAACTACTACAAGGTAGCAACCTCAAACTATTGGTTCAGATATGTGGGAATTACCTGGGTCAAAATCCAAGCAAAGGAAGTAGAAGACCAACCCACACAGACCAGTAACTTGTGTTTGATTCTCACCACCAACTGGAACACAAACGTTCTGTCATTTGAACTTTACATCATTGGGCTGAGCATCTCCCCACAAGGACATACAGAAAGGAAAAGGAACACAAACATAAAAAACTCCCCAAACTTGTGACACCCTAATAAGCATTTGTCAAATCACCTCGAAAATCAGAAAAACACCCCACTAAGCAGAACAGGAAGGAAAAGAAGAATATCCCATATTTTGATGGAGTATCTGAGAATTTAAGTAGAATTTTGTCCAAAATCAACATCATCATCAACATTTCAAACCAAACCAGACACTCAGACAGAAGCTGGTTCAAAGACCCTAACAACCCTCAGTATGGGGTGGAAGGAGATGATTAATGATCTACGAGCTGAAATTATCATCAAACTTGAATCGTAACACAAGGTGACACAGTTTCAAACCAGGAATACAATTCTGTGCCATGCTGGAGGGGCTTACCCCCACTACACAAAAGGTAGTGATGGAGAAACCTAACCTTTCTGAACCACTGTATCAGTATGAAGCCATTGTTTTGAAATGGTTCGGTATTTCTGAAGTTAGGTTTGGCACCATCTGCTGGCCAACCTTCAACACTGCTGTTGCATGAAACACAGGCACTGTTATGTACTGTATTACAAAGGTTCTGTGTGCATCTTGTAAAATTTGACTGTATTTTCTTTTAAAGACATTATTAATAGTTACTTGCCATGGCTGTGCTAATGATAAATTTGGGGTCTAGAACCCGGTTACCCTTCACATCACCAGGCCAGACCCAATCTGTTCTTTAGATTATTTTATCTTTTCATATAGGACAGCTTATCTACACATTTCCTCAGGTCATTTTGAAGCATGATCAATGAAAAATGACAGGTTTTGGTTTTGTTTTAATGTGGGGAGAGATAGCATTCATCTTTGTTCTGATGCTTCTGCTAGGAGAGAAGGACGGGGTGCTCTGTTTTGAATTTTTGGGGCTGTTTGTTGATTTTGTTTCAAGGGGAATTGGGTTGGGACCTACCCCATATCTCAAGATCTTTGCAGGTTTTGTGTATAATGCAATGATGTATCTGAAACTTTTGGCCTTTTTTCTTGTTCTTCTCTAGTTTATTTTATCACATGTTCAAACTTTTCTCTATTTAAGACTCAGCAGAAGAAGTCACCACCTAATGGGAGTGGAGACACTGGGTTTACCATTTTGAATTGTAAGGGCCTAAATAATTCACTCAAATGCAGTAAAGTTTTGCACTATCTACGCCATCTTGATGCTCGTATAATGTACTTGCAGAAGACCCATTTAAGGTATGTAGGATGCACTAGATTGAAGAAAAGCTGGGTTGGACAGATGTATCTTCCATCTTTTTTCCAGCAAATCAAAAGGTTTTGCCATTCTTATACATAGAGAAATTCTCTTTGTTCATGGAAAAATAATATCTGATTATGCTGGCAGGTTTATGATTGTTCTGGGGCACATTTATGACATGAAATTGTTTCTTCTGAATGTAAATGCTCTCAGTTGGGACAATAACTTGTTTTAGATGGGTTTTCTCAATGGTGCTGGATTTGATTAATTATGATTATAGGAGGGGATTTTAGCTGTCGGGTGGACTCTTTCTTAACTCTTTCTTCTCCATTTCTGATCTTTAATCAAGGTCAGCCAACATGATTGAAGCCTTTATGAAAGAGTTTAATGTTGTATACTCTTAGCACTTTTTAAATCCAGATAAGAGACAATACTCACAATTCTCACACATTTACCATACCTACTCTTGCACAGAGTTGTTTGTTGTTGTTGATAGCAGGCTGTTTTTGTCAATTTCAGACTGTAAATATGATTGTATTGTATTGTAATCTATCTACATTTGGCTTCCTGATGTGACCTTGAAGGCCAAAGTCTTATCAATTCTCCCAGGAATTTATGTCAACAGAAGCTCGTTGCCCTCTTGCCTGTGAACCTCTGTGAACGTGATTCATGGACTTTTCTGCAAACACACACACACAAATGCATCACACCGCCTCCTACCGTCTGGAAACATAAACACACATTCTCATACTCATACTCTGCCTTGTGCTGAAAAGTGCTATATAAATAAATGTACCTACCTACCTACCTAATCTCAAACTATGCTTCAGTCTTAATTTATTTCAAGAAATTTGTGAATGGAAGACCACCATGGTGTTATGACACACATCTACTCCAACTTTGTCATTTTTTTCCTCTAAACAAATAGATTTTTTCTTCAAGGCTAACAAGACTCCAGAGGTTACAGCCTCCATATTTTGGGAAGTAAAGATGGCTTTTATAAGGGGGAGCTTATTTTTTATAGGGGCCAACAGAAACAAACTGAGAATAGCCAAACTGAGTCCACTGTATTTTTAGATTATTTGTACACAGCTTCAAAACAGCCAGATATGTGAAAAGAACAAAGGTCTTTGCAAACTAAATATGATTTTATAACATCACAGCTCACCACTGAACTTTTACTCAATTTAAAAGTCAAATTTAATGAACAAGGGGATAAAACATGTAAATTGTCATCAACTATGACAAATATCTACACACTGGCTGGTGCCCTAGGATGAAAGTGGTACAGGAGAAACACCAGTCTCATTGGAAATTATTAAAACTTTTATGGAACTTTTTAAGCAGTTGTAGTCATTTTGATTGCTCTCATGTTTCTGCAGACCTGATCTCCTTCCTCAGTGGCATTAACACTGTTGGTCTAAATGAGAATCTGGCCAAGGAACAGGACCACCCTGTCCTGGTAACAGAGCTTCAGATTGTAGTCAGATCTTTACAAGAAGACTGCTTTACCTTTTTTTTTTTTCAGGTCAGTTCAGACAGCTTCCCAACCAAATTCAGCAAAACCTTTTTAGACCAGCTGGTCCCATTACTTTACTGAGTCTTTCAATAAAGAGATACTCCCCCAAACTTTGAACCAGCTGTTTATCTCATTGCTCTTCAGAAAGGGTACAGACCTATTATTATTATTATTATTATTATTATTATTATTATTATTATTATTATTATTATTATTATTATATTATTATTATTATTATTATTATTATTATTATTATTATTATTATTATTATTATTATTATTATTATTATTATGTTGTTGTTGTTGTTGTTGTTCATATCATCTCATCGACTTGATGAAACTTGACTTCAAATGTTCATCAAGTTTTTAGCTAGGCACTTAGAAGCCATTTTGCCCTCAATTATATCGCTAGATCAAATTGGGTTTATCTGCACTAGGCACTCATTTCCTAATCTCTAGAAAGTTTTAATGTGCTTTACAACCTCTCCACAACTACTCTACCTGAGGCTTTAATTGGATGCAAAGAAAGCTAGCAATGTGGGATTATCTGTTTTCTATTTTGGAAAAGTGTGGATTTGGGGAAAAAATTATCTCATGGGTAAGGTTATTATAAACAGCCCCTTAGGCAGCTGTCAGAACAAATGGCCCAAACTGAATATTTTTACTTACATTGCTCTAGTAGGCAGGCATGCCTATTAAGTCCTATTTTATTGTCCTGTGTAATAGAGCTTTTGTCTAATCCCAATATATCCAGGAAACCTAGAAAAGGTGTAGAACTGAAGGTGGTCCTGTATGCAGATGATGTTCTGCTACTCCTGTCTGACCAGTCATGCTCTATCTCCACTGGCTTTTCAGTCCAAGATGCATTCAGTAAAATTTCTGAGTATAAATTTAATCTAATCGTTGCAGAAATTAGGTATTTGCTGAGGCAAAAGACTATCTGTTTTAATAATTGGCCATTGGAGATAATCAATTTGGGTTCTGTCTATCTTGGAGTGCACATAGCTGACACAGTAGTTAATCTTAAACTTTGTCTTTTTGTGTACACAAATTAAACACAATACAACACTTCTTATAAACCTGCCAGTACTCTGTGCCAGTGTCACCAACTGTATAGTACAGGGGATTTATATAAACTACATTACCTACAAGACATCGTTTGAGAACAGCGTTAGTGTACCAGCACATTTTTCCTCCCACTCAAGCATGATTACTGAGCAACTAATGTAAAAAACCTACATTTTAGGGTTCAATATGAAGAAAATGAATTCCTCATAAGAGAGCTGAGCAGAAACCTATGTCCACAAACTTGAATGAAATGAAGCAATATTGGAAAAAAGAGTGGGCCAAAATTCCTTCTTGAACATAGGAGAGACTGATAAAGTTATATGGAAAACACTACTGAGAGTTATCGATTCTAGTTCTGGGTCATGTAGTGGACTTGATTTTTCAGTCACTAATTCTTGGTAAATGATTATTTTTTTGTTAATTTAATGACTCAGTGTAATGGCTATTATGTGTTATTATCTATTTGAGGTTGTATATGTGTGGTTTTAAGACTTTAAAAAGCATATGATTCATTATTTTATGCTTGTATGTAAAACTTTAACATGAAACAGTGATTACTCTATTTTAACTTGAATGGATGACTTGTGTTATCCTAAAAGTGAAAACTTTAAGTTTTGACAGCCCCATGACTGAATCTGAAGTACCTAAATCAAACCATTTTGTATATTAAAACTAGTTGCCCGTAACAATTATTGTGTCGTATTTATTTTTTTGAATCCTCGGTTGTTTTCTTTTTGATCTAATTTGTCTTATTGAACACTACAGGGGGATGGCGCTGCCCGCTGCCTGTCTGTCTGAAGACCAGTTCACCTGCTCAATCTGTCTAGAAGTGTTCAACAACCCAGTCTCAACACCATGTGGTCACAGTTTCTGTCAGTCCTGCATCTGTTCCTATTGGGATGGAGGAGGAGGAGGACGGGGTGCAAAATCTTACCAGTGTCCCCTGTGCAAGGAGTCCTTCCAGAAGCGTCCAGAACTACACATCAACCGAACTCTGAAGGAAATTACCGAACAGTTCAAGCAGATGGCCAACTCTAGTTTGCCAACATCAGAAGGAGTCATGGGAAGGGAGCCTCCTAATGTACAACCTCTCCCAAATCTGTCTGCACCTCCAAGAAGGGGGGACATGCCGGAGAGTATTTTTGTTGAGATGGTAGCTCGTTTTCAGCAGCTAAACCCAACTGGAATGCCACATTTCAGTTCCACTGAATCCCAAAACTACTTCTTTCAGACTCAGAACAATGGAGGCCTTGACCCACCACCACCTTACTCCACTTCCAACAGGTACTGATACACAGTTCTTGCACTATTCCTCTAAAAGCCTCTAAAAGCCCAAAGACAGAAATGGAACATATTCAATCGTACCACAGATTAATTGTCCTAATGCCATCCCCCTTTGGTATCTACTTTCATCTCTGCCTCCACTGTAAATAAAACCTGCTACAGCCCAAAGAATCTTTAGAAACTAAAACAACAAGCTAAATTTTTTTAAAGAAAATACCAATAAAAGTAAACTTGGGGTTACAAATGACACAGGCAACAACACAGGACTTATGAACAGGAATCTAATGACTTGCGCTCTGTCTCAGATCAATAGGGTTTTTTTTTTACTTTGATAAAAAATGCATCCTATTTTAGTCTTCACTTTAATTATATTAATAAATGTTCTTTATTTTCATCATTTATTTTTTTATTGGTTTAATGCCATGCAGCTCACATGAGCAAAGAATAGTCGTAAAAAAGCCAACATGTAAAATTGAAGGTGCGTTTTTGGACTAACCTAACAGCTAGATATCAGTTCTGGCTGCTGTCCCCCTCTGAACATCTATAAACAGCTATCCACAAAACAAAGTAAGTATAAAACAGCTGTGTGTCACTGTGTCCTTTTGATTTGGTAACAATATATGTCTTTGCAGTCTGAGAATGAGCATGATAAGAACCAACTACACAGTATATTGAATCTAACAAACCCAACAATCTCAACAATGAAAAGTGGCCCAACATGTGGATGCAGGTTGTTGGTTGACTCCTAAACAGCTCAACTTAGTCACTTGGGAGTACTGGGGTTTGGTTATAAATATGTTCTCATAAGATCTACATTTAAATGATTATCTTAACACACACACTCCACCCCATATGTATGTTTCCTTCCTGTACAGTCTAGTAGCAAAACATGAAAGAGAATATACACAGTAAACGTGATTTCATCAACACATGATCTTCATTCACAACCAGTGGAATGATGTGCTTTACATCTTCCCCAGAAAGTGATTAAATTCACTGATAAATTTTAATAATAATGTTTGTACAGCACAAGAAAGAATAAAAATAAACATTCAAAGGAAAAATAATTTTCTGTGCATAGATGAAGTATTAGCAAAAGATAAAATACAATTTGAAAAAGAAAGGAAAAAAGACTAGAATATGCAATCTCAATTCAGACACAGTTGGGATGTGTAAAATGAAAATAAAAACAGAATGCAATGATTTGAAAATCACACAAACCCAGATTTTATTCACAATCGACCATGATAAAAATATCAAATGTTTAAACTAAAAGAAATTATACAATTCTTTTTTTTTAAAAAAAGGTAATTTTATAGCAGCATCACATCTCAGAAAAGTTGGGACAGGGCAACAAAAGGCTGTAAAACTAAGTAGTTTGAATAAGAAACAGTTGGAGGAACATTTTGCAGATAATGAGGTTAATTGGCTACAGGTCAGGAAGAGGACTGGGTGTAACAAGATCATTTTAGAGAGGCTGAATCTGCCAGAAGTAAATATGGGCAGAGGTTCACCAAGTTGTGGAAAACTGTCTGAAAATAGTGGATCAATTTCATAATAATGTTTCTTGACATATATTGAAATGACTTTGCATATTCCATCGTCTATATTTCATAATCTCATCAAGAGATTTCAAGAATCTGGAGAAAGCTTGTGTGCAAAACACAAGGCTGAAAGTCAATATTGAGGGGTCCACGGCAATAAAAACAGGTCTGATTTTGTTAGGAACATCATTGACAGGGCTCAGGAATACTTCCTGAAATCTTGTCTGGAACACAGTTTGCCATGCCTTCCACAAATGCTGGTTAAAGCTCTGTGATGCAAAGAAAAAGCCCAGTGTAAACACTGTATGTGGAAACCATCTTTAAAATACATTGAGACAAAGTGGAAAACTGTGCTATGTTCAGAGAAATATAAATTTAAATTCTTCTCGAAAACCACGCCCTTTGTACTAACAAGGAGAGGGACCATCAGGCCTGTTATCAGTAAACAGTTTAAAAGCCTGTCTCTCTGATGGTATGTGGGTACATTAGTGTCTATTGCATGGGCAGTTTACACATCAATGCTTAAAAATGTGCAGCTGTGTCTCAGTGGTTAGAGCAGTAGTCGTCCAATGAGAGAGTTCGATTTCACCAGTATGTCAAAGTGTCCCTGGGCAGGAAATTGAACCGCTCATTGATACTGATGTGTGCCCTATCAGTGTGTAAAAAGAGTTTAAAGCACTGATTAGACTCTATAAAATGATTTATTCAGATTATCTTTGTAGAGATTAAGTAGAGTGCTGTATAAATGTGTGTGGATAGGTAAATGAGGACACAGATTGTGTTGTGAAGTGCTTTGAGTGGCCAGGTTGGCTAGAAAGGTGCTATATAAGTACAGTTTAATTACTATTTATCAGTGTACTTGCAATGCAGAAAAGTAAAACATCATATATTCCCATTCATATGTTAGCAAAAGAATGCTATACCACATGCTGCATGCTTTACAACAGCATTGCTTTGAAGTAAAAGAGTCCAGGTGCTAAACGGGCCTGCCTGCAATCCAGAGCTCTCACCAACTGCAAACATTTGATGCATCATGAAACAAAAAATTCTGTAAATAAGATACAAGACTGTTAAACAGCTAGAACCCTACATCACACAAGAATGGGATAACATTCCCTTCCAAAAACACCAGCAGCTGCTCTTCTCAGTTCCTAGACATTTACAGACTGTTGTTAAAGAAGAGGGGATGTTTCACGGTGGGAAACAGGGCACTGGCCCAACTTTTTTCAGATGTTTTGCTGCCAACAAATTTAAAACTACACAATTTTTTTCCGTAAACATGAACAATTTCTTAATTTAAACATCTGATGTTTATTGTGTTCCGTTGTAAATAAAATATGGATTTATGAGTTTTGTAAATTATTTCATTCTGTTTTTATTTACATTTTACACAATGTCCCAAGTTTTTCAAAACTGGGATTGTACATAAGTGTAAAACCTTAGAAAACAACAAAAAAAAAAAACCAAATTAACCTGTGTATTAATTTTCTAAGTTTGCTAAATTTAGAAACAACCAAATCTAAGACAGTGTATAAATTCTAACATTTTGACCTTCATTCTCAGTTAGTGAAACCTTTTGTTTGACTGTCTGCTGTCAAACCCAGCATGAAATGCATTTACATGAGCAATAACTCAAATTTTATTTTTCATGTAGAAATAAAAAAACCCTTTTTCTCTGTTAATTGTTGATTTTGACTTGGTATTGTGATTGTTCATCTCTATTTGAAGTTATTATTTAAAGTGTGTTTACAAAATAAAATCTATTGATCACCAGTTATTGGTGGAAACAGAAATTATGTTTGGTTCTCTCAGGTTATTGGTAAAAAAAGGTTGATGAATCAGGTGTTGATGTAAAACAGGTGCTGATGGAGACAACATATTGATCATGTGTTGATGGAGACTGAGCATTGATGGAGATGAGGTGTTGATGAAGACCAGTTGTTGTTATAGACCATGTGTTGATGGAGACCACTTACTGATGGAAATCAGGTGATGATAAATCCCACTTGTTGACTGAGACCACATGTTAATAGAGATCAAGTGTTGATGGGAACCAGGCATTGATAAAGGTCAGGTATTGATAGTGATCAGGTGTTGATGGAAATCAAGTTATGATGGAGACCACATGTTGATGGAGACCACAATGTAATAGAGGTTACATGTGTCGATGGAAATCTAGTTTGGCAGATGGAAATTCTTGCCCATGGTCTTAAGCTAGATACTCTCGAAATATTCACAGAAATATTAGGTGCAAAAACTGAAGAGGTTCATTATTTTTCAATCAGTGAATAACACAAATGCTTGTGAACTGCACAGCTCAAAGCTCAGGAAAGAAGCACAATTCAGCTAAACTCTCATTTGGAATCAGCTAACAGCTTTCTGAAGATGTAAATAATAAATACATTTAGATTACATGGATTATTATTAAAGTACTTCTAAGTCCTTACAGTTTTAAATTTAAACATATAGAGATTGTTGAACAGTTCATTCACTTGAGATTTTTTTAAAACACATGCAAAAAAAGTAATTTTCAACAATTTGTCTGGGCACGTTTCAGTTCCATTCACTATCTGTTTGTTGTTCGATTATAGAAATTCTTCAAGACCACTGAACTAAAATGTAAACTGTAAATTGAAAAGGTTTAACGTAAATACTGGAAGTTAAAGATGACTTTTTGTAATAATTTATGATTGAGTACTTTGAACTTCTTTAACTCTTTGTATTTGTACAGTGTGGGAAGTCCAGCTGATGTCCCATCAAACCTCCCCCTGTGTCCCATCCATCTGAGAGGCCTGGAGTTCTTCTGCCGGACTGATAACATGTGTGTGTGCAGCGCCTGCACGGAGACAACTGAGCACCGAGGACACAACATTGTGTCTGCCAACAGAGAGTGGCAGATCAAGAAGGTCTCTGTGTTCCTCAGTTATCTCTTAGGCACCTGGTTTAATATTATCAGTTTTAAATATAATAAAACATTATGTTCTCTGAAGAACTAATTTAGAAGGATGTTTCTACTTTAACCTCTTTAAAAAATTAAGTAGTTTTTATAAACTATAACTCAGACGTGCACTTGTTTTTGCATATTGTCTGTGCAGATTAGTAGTATGCTATGATGAGGTAATCAATCACACTTTGAAAAATTACTTTTAATCTTCTCTAGTCCCAGGTAGGATTCACAGAGCTGGAGCTGAAGGATCTCATCACTGACAGAGAGAGGAAACTGGAAGAGATACAGAACTCCATTCTAGAGATAAGGGTGAGTTTTCAGGATTGTTGTTCAGATTGACTGTCATTTACGCCCTAACTCATGGTTCTTTTCTGCTTAGCATCCATCTGCTTGATAGTCTGTCTGCTTGATGTCTGTCTGCTCAACTGTCTGTTCAACCACCCATCTGCTGAACTGGCCGTCTACTTGACTGTTCATCTGCTTGACCGTCTGCCTGATGTATGTCTGCTTAACCATCCGTCCGATAGTCTGTCTGCTTGATCGTCGCCCTGCTTGACCAAATGTCTGCTTGACATCTGTCTACTCAGCAACCATTTGTTCGCTCAACTGTCCCTCTGCTTGACTGTTCATCCCCTGGAATGTCCGTGTGTTTGAACAACTGTTTGCTTATCTGCAGTCTGAGAGCAAAGTGTTCTGTTGGTAAAATATGGAGCAAAAGATTTTTATTATAAGATAGAGCTTGATTGTTGAAAGCCATTTTCTTGACAGCCAATGGGCTGTCAAAAAAGTGGACGAGTTACTCTGCATCATTCTATTTCTAACATTATTATATTAGGCAGGTGGAAAAAAAGTGTTTCATTAATGTTTTAACAATTTCTATTGCGATCTTACTGAGTCCTTAAAGTGTTTCTACAAACCCTCATAAAAAAGGAGAGGAGCTTAATATTCTCTAGATCTTTGCCTCAAATAAAATAATAATAATTTAAAAAAACAGGAGTTTCAGTTAAACATGTTATAACTTCACATTCTAGAGAGTTAGGAGATAATATAATTGTATTACAAAAAAAAACCCAATAAGATTTAATCCGACATCTAAAAAAAGCTTCAGATTAAATCATACAGGCCTGTTCTTAAAGCATTCAAAGAACAATTGAGATGAAGCACAAATGTTAAACTACAGTCTCTTGCTAAAATTATGTCATAGCTAAATCTATATAAGAGAATTCTAAACTAAAGAGGGTCTTTTCCTTTATCAATATAAATAATCCACACATACCTGATGAAAAAAATAAATAAAGAAACTTGATTTCTCTAAAACTAGAAAGAAAGAATAACTGAAGCATATCATTATGACATCCTTTTTAGCTGAAACCAAAATAAGAATTATTAAAAATAAAGAGTAAATCCATCCAATCAGTGATGTTTAATGCTTCCCACTGACACTTACCTGTTCCGGTAGGTTAATGTCATCGTGTTTTTTTAAGATGTTGTTGTGGTTTTAAAAATGTTGTTGTGTTTTGAATTTGTCATTGTGTTTTCTAATTTGTAGTAAAAGTGTCTAATTTGTAGTTAAGTTTTTTAGTTTCTTGTGTTTGTGTTTGTGTGGTTTACACTTCAGGGCCACCGTACTCTAGTGACAAGGTGCAATTACAGCAACAGAACAAACTCATTTACTGTGTAAACCTTAAAACAAAACCAATGGGTTGATTTATGGCTTCTGATAAGGATAGCAGCAGAGTATCATTTAAAATGTCCTACTGTAGAGCAGAAACTAGTCTATGAAGAACAAATGTTAAACTACAGTCTCTTGCTAAAATTATGTCATAGCTAAATCTATATAAGAGAATTCTAAACTAAAGAGGGTCTTTTCCTTTATCAATATAAATAATCCACACATACCTGATGAAAAAAATAAAATAAAGAAACTTGATTTCTCTAAAACTAGAAAGAAAGAATAACTGAAGCATATCATTATGACATCCTTTTTAGCTGAAACCAAAATAAGAATTATTAAAAATAAAGAGTAAATACAGAGCATAAAAATTTTATTTGATTTCTCTTGTAGATTGATTAAATGCTAGAAAAAAATTAGAACTGCAAGCAGTTATCAACGGGTTCCAAGCCCCTCCTAGCAAGTCAGCCACTTACTCCGCCCCTCTCCGCACACTCCACTCCAACATCCTGCCAGCTTGGCTTCACTGCGTCGCTAAGCAACCGGACAGAGTCAGATATTTTCAGGATGGTGCATAGTTCTTAAAGGTGTTCCAAAAGACGCAATGTTATAAGTTTTAGGAAATCTCTTATTCGTCTTAAAATTATTGCAATATTCTCAGATAGTCATGTCTGCATGTGGAATCATATTATTATGATTTCAAAGTTCTTAGTTTCAATGGTATTTCAGTAAAAAAAAACTAACTGCCATTTTATACCACACAGACCCAAATAAATAAATTATTATAAAATCCATTATTCATTAAAAAATACCAAAATACTCTCAGATGATCAAGTCTGCATCTGCAATAATATGCGTTTATCTCCAAGTCCCTAGATGAAATGCTTTTTCAATAGATAATTGTTGAGTGCCATTTTATGTCACACATGGCCAAGTAAATATTCATAGAAAATCCATAATACATAAACATAAACAAATTACCAAAATATTCTCAGATAGTAAAGTGTACATTTGGAATATAATTGTATTTCAATGTCCCTAGTTTCAATGCTGTTTCAGTAAAAAAAAAAAAAAAAAGTGTTAAGTATAATGTTATACCACAATGAGCCAAATAAATATTATAAAAAATCCATAACTCTTCAAAAAATTGCCAAAATATTGCCATGCCTACATGTGGAATAATATGCTTTTATTTCTATGTTCTTGGATCAAACGCATTCTCCATGAAAAATTGCTAACATCATTCTCATGACATTTACCTAAATCATTAAAAATTTAAACTTTTTTATAAAATTTCCCAAATATTCCCACATCACCGTGTGTATATGTGGAATAATGTTTGCACTTTATGAAATCTCCACACTCAACAGCTTTTGTACAACAAATTGTTAACCTTTGTCGTAGCAGTGCTGGTCATACTGAAATATATTCAGAAATTTGTTAAAAATCAATAATGCCTCAAGAAAATCTCAAAATATTTACAGATGACCATTATCATGTCCATTATTGGCCCAAATTTTCTAATCCACCATAGTCTAAAACTTGTTTCACAATAAAATAAAAACTGCCCATGTTGGTTAGCATATATAATTTTTTATTGATTAAACACAAGGGTGCGCTCAAATCTAAATGATATTTCTTGTACTTTGTAGTTAGGCTAGATCTGAACAGAGTGTCAAATTTCAAGTTGTTCAGCCAAACAGAGTCAGAGCTGCTACTGCTAGCATGATTTACGAACTCCATAAATAGTAATGGCACGCTTTAATATAGAACTGCGAATCTGGATAAGCAGTTTTAGGGTTTATGCAATGAACATCCTGTACGTCTTAGCACTCTAAATTTAACGAGTGACTTTTGTGATTTTTTCTAAAGGTTAAAGGCTAGACATACATTTGTGCACATAAGCCTCGCCCACTTTGACCTATCATTACCATATTGATAACTTAGTTTCAGGGGTGTATCCTGAAGATACCCACCAAGTTTCATGTAAATCCATTCAGCCATTTCGTCAGTATAAATTTTTCGTACTTATAGCGCACCCTAGTGTTGGATCTTACTGAAAGTGGAGAGAAACCCTTAATTTGGGCTTAGGCACCACTGTTATAAAAGCTATTGATAAATTTTAAACTGTTCTTAAGTTATGCTCCATTAACATTTGTTTTGCAGAAGACTTTTGTTACTTACGCCGTTTTCTACTAATTAGCATAACTGTACCATTTTTTTTTTTCAAAACTCACATAATAGAGCACGATTCACAGAATACAGAGGAATAGAGATATTGTGCGTACATCTAGTAGTTGTGGAGGAATTCACTAAAAGGCATTAAAAGGGCCACCTAGAGGTCAATTTTTTCTACCTTTCCCTGAAACATAGAGCACAATTCTGTATTTGATCTGTGATTTCTGTGAAGTTAATGTTTGATTTCACCAAGTTCAAAGCTCAAATGTGAGATAGCATATAAGGCACCCCCACTTCATAATAATATTCAAGACATCACCTCAAGATGCAGTCTTAAGTATTTGTACCAAGTTTAATGTAAATCTGTCATGCAGTTATTCAGATGTAAACTTTTTGAAATTATAGCGCCCCCTAGCTGTAAAACTGCATAAAATTTAAGACAAAGTGGCAACATCTTATCCACAATTAGGATCTAAATGCTTTTTCCATAATCTTGAAGTATGGTGGAGATATTTATAGTTAACTGTTGTGCTAGCTAGGGGTAAAATGTTTGGTATTGCGTCACTTGCACAAACTTCAAAATATTAAAAACGTTTTTCATATCGCTTTAGCAGATCTGCCCATAGATGTTATGTACCAAGTTTCTTGTTGATCCAGCTTATAATGTGGGAGAAGTATTCAAAACTAGGTTTTGCCTTTATTGCGCTCTAGAAAAAGTCTAGTTAGGAGGAAGTGGGTGTGGCCAATGTAAAAGAGATGCCGAATGACCCAAAAATGAATGTCCCATCAAAT
Organism: Kryptolebias marmoratus; assembly: GCF_001649575.2. NCBI lineage: Eukaryota > Metazoa > Chordata > Actinopteri > Cyprinodontiformes > Rivulidae > Kryptolebias > Kryptolebias marmoratus. Next base: position 30,377,937 of record NC_051435.1, on the reverse strand, counting down.
ATTTTTGCTTTAGCGCCCCCTAGGTATCGGAGGATATGCTTTTTTTTGTCTGAGTAGCGGTAGGGTCTTTCTATCAGACTGCCTGGTTGGCTTTTCCCCAGGAGTTTCTGTTTTTTCTGGCCAACGCGTTTTAGGGGAGAAGAAGAAGAATGAGAAATCCGTACAAAAACAGTAGGGTTCCCTGCTCCTCTGGGAGCAGGCGAACAACCATGCCTTGCAATGGCCGTCCGCTCGCTCCCGTGGGCTTGGAACCTTAATAAACAATTGAGGTTTTAAAACAGATACATATGTATGTGTGCTTGGTAACTTTAACTAAAGTGGCACTGTGATGTCATGTATCTCAGTCTAAACAAAGGTAATTAACACATCAGACCCTTTAGTTATGCTTTGAAGTAGGCCTGGAGATTTTAACTGCCTTGTTAGAGAACAGGATTCACTTCTCAGTTTACACAACACTGTTTTTGAGTGAAGTAGTAGATTTTCTGCACTGGTTCAGCTGTTCACGTACATGAAAAAGCACTTGTTTCTTCTGAAATCAAAGCGTTTTGAATCCAGGTCTCAGGCGCCACAAAGCTGTTTTTCAGTGAAATTGTAACATTTATGTTGCAGTTAGCCCATTTGTGTACACAGCAACAGCAGTCAGATTATCTGACACTGAAACCTTTTGAACCCAGGTCTCAGAGTGGAACTTTTTAGATCCCCGCATTTGCATTTCAAAGGAAGCCGCAACGTGTAAAATCACATGCACAGTACAGACGGCTGCAGCCATTAACAATTTTGCCAAAGAACGAGTACATCATCAACAATAATAATGGTGGACAGCAGACTGCTGTTTGTGCTGCTCACCCTTTCCAACATGTACCAGCAACCCAGCCAAACTGTAAGTCCAAACAACAGTCTGTGTATTCACCATTTTGGGTGGAACTGTTTTCATGCTGGCGAGACTGGTGTCTTCTTGCATGCTTGTGTTGTTATGTTGGCTACTACCATGTAAAGGCATTAGGACGGACGAGACAAGACTGTTGTGTCATAGTTGAACCACCAACTTTATTTGGCTTGCTCTGTCTTACAACACAGTATATTACCAATGCAGGCAACTCAATACTGCCCTCTACCGGCCAGGAATGTATAACATACATCATAATGTGTAAGAACCAACTATTGGCCTGGCATGGAAACTACAGCCGGTTCAACAAGCACAGCAGCACCGTGTAAACATGCAACTCTTTTTTTCAATCAACATCTGAAAATCTTTAATGTTTCCAAGAGATCAGCCTTGCATAAACAGGCTAATGAACACAGCAATATTCATGTAAACACATTTTTTCCTTGTTGGTTCGCCACAATAAACACTAAAAAACCACAAACATTTCCAGAGATCGTTCTCGTGTACACAAGGTCTTAATGCCTTGAATGGGGACTGGATGTCTGTCTCTGGATTACTCCTTTTGAAAACAACCAACTGAACGACAAGACCCTTGACTCATGCTGATTTAAAAGAGTATTCTTATCTGTGAATTGTCCCAGGTGTAAGGAAGTAAAAGATACCAAAGGGTTCCTTAGATGCAGAGAGAGTGTAGCCAGGAAGGGGTAGGTGAAAAGTAAAGGAAGTGAAGGTTTTCTAGCTGAAGAGCGTTTTCCAAATGGGGAAGTGTTTTATCAACATTGGCACTATATCTGTGATCAAGTCTTGCTCAGAATCTGCTGTAGTATTAGTGGTGCTCAGAGAAACATGTGAGAGGCAGTCCCCTATGATGTTCTGACTTCCTGGTAGGTACTTCATGTCATACTAAAAACACATCAATCTGGCTGACCAGCATGCAATTCTCATGTCAAATCCATCATCTCATTAGTGCTTAGCACAGTGGTTAGGGTTTGGTGATCAGTGCTGAGCATGAATCTATGTCCCCACACAAATTATTTCCAGCTTTCATCTTTCAACTGCCCATACACAAACAAGAGCCTCTTTTTCTATATTGGAGTATTTTCTCTCAGCTGGAGACAGAGTGCAGGAACCAAAAGCAACAATGCATTCCACTTTGTCTGAGTGCAGCTGTGTCAAAACAGCTCCAAATCCATAATCTTAATGTTGGCAGTTTCAGTTTTTGTTGTTTTGTTTTGTTTTTTTATGGCAAGAGCTGGGTGGTTCAGGAGCATTTTTTGAGATCATTAAACTTTTAGTTGCTGCATCAGACCATTTCAGTTCAGTCTGAGTATTTGCTTTATTACAGCAACTGTGGATCCTCTATTTTATTGAACATGGCTCTCTCTGTGTTTATCTACTCTCCGTCTTTTTCTTCTTCTTTTCTTTCCTACGTTGGCACAGCAGTCCACTCTAGTATGGTGGCCCTGAAGTGCAAACCTTTATCAACAAATCACTAAACACAACTACAAATTTATAAACACAACAACAAATTAAAACCAGAATGACATATTAAAAAAAAACAATTACATTAATCTACCAGAAGAGGTAGGTACCAGTGGAAAACATGAGACATTGCTGATTGGACGACAGCATGTTTGGCTTTTGAATCTGAAAGCATGAAACCTGAAAACATGTCCAGTATCACCCCGTATGTATGTCCGGACTCAAAATATTCTTGGATAGTGGCAGCTACATTTGAGTCACCGGTATTAGTCGTGTTTTCAGAAACATGCTACAGGCAGAATAACTTTTGGTTCAAAAGCCAAACATCCATCATCCAATCAGCTTTGTTTAATGTTTCCCACTGACACCTACCTGTTCCGGTAGGTTAATGTCATTGTGTTTTTTTAAGATGTTGTTGTGGTTTTAAAAATGTTGTTGTGTTTTATATTTGTCATTGTGTTTTCTAATTTGTAGTAAAAGTGTCTAATTTGTAGTTAAGTTTTTTAGTTTGTTTTGTTCGTGTTTGTGTGGTTTACACTTCAGGGCCACCGTACTCTAGTGACAAGATGCAATTACAGCAACAGAACAAACTCATTTACTGTGTAAACCTTAAAACAAAACCAATGGGTTGATTTATGGCTTCTAAAAAGGATAGCAGCAGAGTATCATTTAAAATGTCCTACTGTAGAGCAGAAACTAGTCTGTTGTGTGTTTGCAGAGTTTATGGATCTTTATCCTATTGCTTCTCATGCATTTTATATTTCATCTTGTGAAATTCCCTTTTTGCAAGTGTACGTTTGTATGACAGTGACCTGCAAGAAAGTGGAGCCAATTAGTGAGCTTTGTGATCAACAATACTAAAGGTGGAATTTTTTGCTCTGGTAAAACATGCTGTAACTGAATTACTGTCCCATGCTACGCATTACTTGGCATACACAGATGCTTTAACAAACATCACTAAATATTCAACAAAGTTCAATCAAAATTTATGAACAATTTTTGTGATATTTAAGTAAGATTTTCATTTGTTATTTTAATGCTTAATAAAGTTTACTTGAGTCATAAAAAGACTAACCAAGAAAACAGATGGCAAATTTTAACCAGCCTTTTTTAAATACAACTTCAGCTCTTTTATTATTTTTTCTTTAACAGGCTGCAGCTGAGAGAGAAACAGACAAAGCTGTTTGTGCTTTTTCCAAGCTGATCTCCAGTCTGGAGCACTGCCAAGGCAAAGTCTTAGAGGTAAAAAATAAAATTAAATAAAATAATATATATATATGAGATGACTCAAAAACTAAACGCCAAAATGTTTTTTNGGGGGTAAAAAGAAAAAAGTCCAGCTGTTTGCAGAATAGACAATTCTTGATGTTTTTGCTCTTCCCACCAGGGAATAGAAATGAGTCATCGAGCAGCAGAGAGCAGAGCTCAAAGTTTGTTGAGAGAGCTGGAGGAGGAGATAGCTGCCCTAAAGAAGAAGAGCTCCACACTGAACCAGCTGGCTGAATCTGAGGACTACGTAATCTTTCTCAAGGTATAAATTATTAGAACAGTTAAACACAGTGATTAAGGTGACACAAAAATATAGAAATGATAGATCTGCAGCTCACTTCCATCGAATAATTTATCTACCTCAAGTTTAAGTATAAATTCTATTGAACAACTTTTTTTTTGTTAGTCAGCACAGTAGAAGTCAGTGGTCACTGTTGACACTGGAACAGCATTTTCTGACTATATACAATTTTTTTTTTTTTCAGTTCAGCCTCGTGTCCACACAATAACTGCATTTTAGGAGCCCCTATATGTTATTTTTTTCAAACCCAGGTTTCAGAGAGAGAAAATCTTTAAAGGGCACTATTGCATTCTCGCGTGGACAGTCCAAAAACAGACTTTTGATACGTATGTTTGTGTTGCAGATGCCAGTTGTTCAACAACAGCCAAACTAATTTATATTCGTTACCCTCTCCCACCCATCCACCCCAGGTTGGGCAATTTTTCACCTTCTAACAACAAAAAACAAAAGCACCTGTAATGATGCTGACTTTGAGACAATTCAAATTAAATAAGTCATGTAAACTGGAATTCTCAACGTAAAAAGTGAGATTTTGATTGGCATCATTTGTTTTTTCAGTCCCACTGCAGAGACGCATTAGATTTCTTCAAATCTGATAATCATCCTGCTGAGGGTTCGTCAAACCATGTTTTCATCCAACATGTGTTTTGTGGACTTGGAGAAGGCATTTGACCGTGTCCTTTGAGGAGTCCTGTGGGGGGTACTCTGGGAGTATGGGGTACCAGACCCTTTGATACGGGCTGTTAAGTCCCTGCACAACCAGTGCCAGAGCTTGGCCCTCATTGCTGGCAGTACGTCAGGCTCATTTCTGGTGAGAGATGGACTCCGCCAAGGTTGCCCTTCGTCACCAATTCTGTTTATGATCTTTATGGACAGAATTTCTAGGCGCAGCCAAGGTGTTGAGGGGATCCGTTTTGGTAGCATTAGGATCGCATCTCTGCTTTTTGCAGATGATGTGGTCCTATTGGCTTCATCGGATGGAGCACTTCACAGCCGAGTGTGAAGCAGCTGGGGTGAGGATCAGTGCCTCCAAATCCGAGGCCATGGTCTTGAGCCAGAAAAGGATAGAGTGCCTTCTCCGGGTTGAGGAAGAGGTCTTGCTTCAATTGGAGGAAGTAATCTTGTTCACAAATGAGGAATAATGGAGCAGGAGATCGACAGGCAAATTGGTGCAGCATCAGCAGTGAAGTGGGCGCTGTACTGGTCTGTTATGGTGAAAATAGAGCTGAGCCAAAAGGCGAAGTTCTCGATTTACCGGTCAATCTTTATTACTACCTTCACCTATGGTCACGAGCTTTGGGTAGTGACTGAAAGAATGAGATCACAGATACAAGCGGCCAAAATGAGTTTTCTCCACAGGGTGTTTGTGTTCTCCCTTAGAGACAGGGTGTGAAGGGACTATGTTTCTTGGCTGGCCTGGAAACGCCTTGGGATTCCCTCAGGGAGCTGGCCCAAGTGGCTGGGGAGAGGGAAGTCTGGGCCTCTCTGCTTAGGCTGCTGCCCCTGCAACCTGACTCCGGATGAGCGGAAGATAATTGATAGATGGAATAGCTTATTTGACTCTTTGGTCAGAATGGAATTGATTCTTCAAAGCAAATCAAGGCAACGTGACATAATACTAAACTATTATAATATCACCCTCCTAACATCCAGTAACTCCAGTATATCTTCATGTGTCCTGTAACATCTAGACTGGACTGTTTTAGTGGTGCATGATGGTCAGACAGTAAATGGAGGAGGTTTCATCATTTTTACATAAAGTTACTGACTGTTTTGTTTTTGCAGATGTTCCCCACCGTGTCTACACTCCCACAGGTTAAAGACTGGTCCAGTGTCTCAGTGTCATCTCAGCTGAGCTCAGGGGCAATCCTCAGGAGTGTCAATCATATGATGGAACACCTTCAGGAAGAGATGCAAAAACTGACAGAAGTCTGTAGGTTCAAATTCAAACAGAAACATTGATGAACTTTTAATCTGCGAAACCTTTTACAATTACAGGCCTAACATTCCTTAAAGGAATAGTTATCACCTGCTACCTTTTATACCAGAGTTTTAAACTCAGATTATTTTATGATGAGAAATGATAAGGTTATAACTGTTTTGGTTAAACCTTGTACATGACAGTATACACAGTCTTGCGCAAAATTGTGAGATCTCACATCTCTGTTATTGCTTGGAGTATGCATTGTGAATAATTAACTACTGCCAAATTTTAAATTCACTGAGGTGAGAACCTTGTATATGCCCATATGTGCAATCTTATGCAATATTGAGATCTTGTGAGATGTGTTAGCAATACGTTGAATGAAACTAACTCCCTCATTTTAGAGTAGATTGAAGTTGATACCAGTTCGACAAGCAGCAAATGAAATGACCTTTTCCTCTGTTCCATTGGATTTTAGGTATAGACAATAAGTAACAGTCCTGGGAACGAAATGTATATCCTCCAGTCAATTTACAATTTATGTAGAGGAGGAGATAGGAAGGCAAATAATAGCAAATAACACACAGTTATGTGTTATAGTTTAAAATCAGTAATAAAATTAAGAGCTCCATGGTAAACAGAGTCAAGTGACTGTAAACTCTGAAAAGATCCATGCATGTACATCACAATAATCATCACCATAATTTAGAACTGACATAAAAGTAGAAGCAATAAGTCACTGTTTTGCATTGAAAGAAAGGCAGGATCTGATTCTAAAGTAAAAATCTAGTTTTAACTTTAGTCCTGTAACTAGATATATGTAGCTCAAAGGGGAGAGCAGCATCACGTATAAAACCCAAGTACCTAGACTAAGAAACCTGTGTTACAAGAGTACCTTAAAATGTAATTAGATGCCTTTACCTTTGAGTTAGAGAACATCATCAGCTTTGTTTTGTCTGAGTTTACAAAAACTTTTAGGCTAATTAAATTGCTCTGGACAAAGTTAAAGGCTGATTGTAATAGACAGAGTGCATTGCTCAGCATTGAACTAGCACAATAAATAACAGTGTCATCAGTGTACAAATGAAATGTTACCTGTGCAACATTATAATCCATACAGTTATAAATAATAAAAAGTAGTGGACCCAAAAATAATACTTGAGGTATCCCTTTAATTATTTTCAGGGAGGTGGAGGTTAGACCAGGGGTGGAAATTAGCACCCGCCACTGGCCAAATGCGGGTAAATATTTGAAGTGGTGGGTGAATTTGATCAACACTCACGCCACTGTAGCGGGTTGGCAATTTGAACAGAAAAGGTGTTATTTGTCCTCTTGACATATAGGGGGCAGCAATGTGCTCGAGTTGCTGCTAAATGCAAGAAGGAGAAAAGTTTAGCAGACACTCTTTACCAGTTGGTGGCGGTATTGATTCCTTCAGTTGTTTACCAACCACCAATAAAAATCAAAAAGAAGAAGAAGAAACAATTCGAGGAGTAGCATTAGCAATGTAGCAGAACATTTCGGGAGTTAAGCAGGTGGCAGACAATAAAAATGTTTTTCAAGAGTAGTCGAGGGAAGAACCGAAAGTTAAACAACGTTTTTTTTAAAAAACTAAATCAATGACGTCATGACGTCGGTCAGTGTGCGTTCATGCCTACGGCCGGTGTTCTGACGATCTGTGCTTCCTCGTCAGATTTTCCTAACGTAGCACGGCTAAACAGCTATCTCTAACGGTCGGTGCTACCTGTCAAAAACTGCTACCGTCATGTTTACAAACCGAAAACTACAGCAGTTCGTGTTAATGTTAAATATCATCGGATACTGAAGTGGAAGCTTAGGAGTTATGCTTAGCATAGCATTGGAACAATTTATATCCACGACGAAAACCTTTCTAAAACCACAAAAATCACTTCCTGCATCAGAATATCCTACCTGTTAAATATAAGCAGGTAGCACAAATAGATCTATGCATTAAAAGCAGCAAGTGTCTGAAAAACATTACAACTTACATACAAAAACTTACAAAAGCACAAAAAAATACTTCAAAAACACTCCACAGAAATCAATTTCACTTGTCTAATATTTTTATGTACAGATATGCATCTTTTAATGGTTTAAAATAAAAAAATCCAGTTATTTCCATGCAGTGTCCAGAAAGAGGAGTTGTTCAGCTTGTAGGGCACCACAACTGCTTCCACCCACCTCCATCATCATCATCATATGAAATAACTTTTTGTCACAACAAAAAATAGTGGCTGGTAAAATATTTGAGTGGCCGGTAAAAAATTTTGTCAAAATTTTTAATTTCCACCCCTGGATTAGACCTTCAACTCTTTGTCAAGTAACAGACCTCAGCATGTTAAGCACTTGGAGTATATGTTGGGGATCACTCTCAGCTACTACCAAACTAAACTATAGCTTAATATGTGTAAAACTGACTGAGTTATAGCCATTTTCGTGTAGATTAAGGTCAGTTAGCTATGGCAACGTTCTTGTATGGTGTTAACTCCAAAAGTTAATTAGTTGGATATACATCCATTACTTTCTGAGAGGTTCATTAAAATTTGTTTATTGATTCAAAAGATATTTTGCTAACAATACAGACAAACACACACGGGGAAAAGCATTATTATACTGCCTAAGGAGAATTCTGCTAAAGTACATTTGGTCCATTTGATTATTGCTCACTGCTCAAGGCAAAGGCAAAGAAAATAATGTAATTTTATTCCAGAAACTTCAGAATGTCTTTTCTTTTGAGTTTTAATGATTTGTTTTGTTTCTGACAGGCCAACGATCCTCACCAGCTCAGCCTGTTCCACGGCCCAAACCAAGTAAGACCTCAGTCAGCTAATTGACGATGTTTAACAGAATGAAAAGATAAAATAGATTCCTTTATAAATCTCATTATGTCTTTCCAGAAGTTAAAAGAGTTCAGGAATATGCAGGTAAGGTATTAAAAACATCTGTTTGTGTCTTGGAGTGGGGAGGGTGATGACCCAACCATCAATCTGTCTTAACTTTGCCAGCTGACATCACCTTGGATCCCAGCACTGCCCACCCACGCCTCCTCATCTCCCCCAATGGGAAGCAGGTACACTGCAGTGAGCGCCATCAGCTGGTACCAGACAACCCAGAGCGCTTTGACCGGGTGGTCTGTGTGTTGGCCCACCAGGGCTTCAGTACAGGACGCCATTACTGGGAGGTGGGTGAGACACTGCTTGAAGACATGGGCATAGTTGTTTTTTTCTCTATGATTGTTGAAGCTCATAAAAGGCACAGGGCTCCATGGTGTCATACACTGCCTGGCCAAAAGAAAAGTTGCCACCTGGATTTAACTAAGCAAATAGGTTTGAGCCTCCTGTTGGCTAATTACTGCATGGGTGATTATGTTTTAGCTGGCAACAAGTTATTTAACCCCAACTGGTGCAATGAGTTGCTTCTCATTTCTTAAACAACAACAACAAGACACATCCTGTGGTCATGGAAAAGATGTCAGTCTGTTTGAGAAGGGTCAAATCATTGGCATCAAGCAGAGAAAACATCTAAGGAGACTGCAGAAACGACTAAAATTGGGTTAAGAACTGTCCAACACATTATTAAAAACTGGAAGAATAGTGGGGACCCATCGTCTTCGAGGAAGAAATGTGGCTGAAAAAAATCCTGAATGATCGTGATCGGTGATCACTTAAACGTTTGGTGAAAACAAATCAAAGAAAAACAACAGTAGAACTCCGGGCTACGTTTAATAGTGAAAGTAAGAGCATTTCCACACACAATGCAAAGGGAACTCAAGGGATTGGGACTGAACAGCTGTGTAGCCTTAAGAAAACCACTAATCAGTGAGGCTAACTGGAAAAAACGGCTTCAATTTGCTAGGGAGCATAAAGATTAAACTCTGGAGCAATGGAAGAAGGTCATGTGGTCTGATGAGTCCAGATTTATCCTGTTCCAGAGTGATGGGCTCATCAGGGTAAGAAGAGAGGCAGGTGAAGTGTTGCCTACTGTCCAAGCCTGTGGGGGCAGTGCTATGATCTGGGGTTGCTGCAGTTGGTCAGGTCCAGGTTCAGCAACAGGATGAGCTCAAATAATGAGGTCAAAGGTCAGCTGACTACCTGAATATACTGAATGACCAGGTTATTCCATCAATGGATCTTTTCTTCCCTGATGGCACGGGCATATTCCAAGATGACAATGGCAGGATTCATCGGGCTCAAATTGTGAAAGAGTGGTTCAGGGAGCGAGAGACATCATTTTCACACATGGATTGGCCCCACAGAGTCCAGACCTTAACCCCATTGAGAATCTTTGGGATGTGCTGGAGAAGGCTTTGTGCAGCGGTCAGACTCTACCATCATAAATGTGAAAAACTAATGCAACACTGGATGGACATAAATCTTGTGACATTGCAGAATCTGACTGAAACAATGCCACAGTGAATGTGTGCCGTAATCAAAGCTAAAGGCGGTCCAACGAAATATTAGAGTGTGTAACCTTTATTATTTTGGTGGCAACTTTCTTTTTTGACCAGGCAGTGTAATGTGTACATGTTTAATGTTAGTATGTACAGATCTGAATATACCCTTTGATTTAATCATTTGGGCTTGTGAAATTAAAATCATTCAATTCTTGAAGGAATACATATTGCCTGCTATTTTTCATGTCAGAGTTTTAGACTAAGATAATCTCATATTCATAAATGACAGAGCTGTAGCTGTTTTGGTGAAACATTATCCACAGTGGTAAATGGACTGTACTTATATAGCGCCTCTCTAGCCAACTAGGCCACTCAAAGCACTTTACAACACAATAGATCAACACACACATTCATAAAAAAATAAATTATTCTATAGTTTCTAATCAGTGCTTTAGATCACTTTCATACACTGATGGGGCACATTAGAGGCAAATAGGGGTTCAGTGTCTTGCCCAGAGACACTTCGACATGTGACTGCTGCCAGGAATCGAACCTACAACCTACAACTTGCTCAGTGGAGGACAAATGCTCTTACCACTGATCCACAGACACCCCTCATCTCATGAAATATTGCAAGATGACTCTCAGCTATTACCACATCAAACTTTAGCTCAGTATTTGTAAATCGCTATAGCCACTTGTGTTAATAAATGTCCAATAGCTGTGTTGGCTGTCTTGAATTTTATTGACTCCGAACGTTAATCACCTCTAGTTATACACTCAATGATTAGTTCCTGAAAGCTTCACTAAAATCTGCTCAGTTGTTCATGAGATATTTTGCTAACAGACAAACCAGATGATGTCAACAGTTAATGCTAAAGTTTTAAGCAAAAAATGTTGTGCAATGTGTAGTGTTTACAGTATGTATTTTGATTGACTCTCAGCTACTAACACACCACATTTTAGCTCAGTATCTGTAAAACTGACTGAAATATAGCCCTTTTAGGGATTTCTAAGATCACTGAGATGTTGTGACCATCTTCAGTTGGATTGATCAGTTGTAGATGTGAATCTAGTGGTCATGAGATCTTCTGCTAACAGACAGACATAGTTGATTTCAATAGTTAATAGCAAAGTTTTAAACATAGATCTTGTGTAATCAGTTAGCACTCAAAGTATAAGTTGTGAACCAGTCTTGGCTACTACCACACCATATTTTAGCTCAATATCTGTAAAATTCACTGAGGTATACCTATCTTTGTGTTTTCTAATATTGTTTAGCTGTGGTGGCCAACTTGAATCACATTAATTCCAAAATATAATTACGTGTAGATATCAACCCAATGGTTACTTTCTTTTTTGTTTTTTTAAATCCGTTGAGTGGTTTACTTTGCGTTACAGATAAACAGACACACATATCCGCAGACAGAAATGAGCAAAAATATTTTTGCTCTGCCTTCAGCAGAGAGAGAAAATAAATGCAGTCTTTATCAATGACTGATAGACTTCAGTTGAATCTCTCAGTGATATTTTTCTGTAGCACTTCCACAGTAAACCCAACTCATGCTGGGTACACATCTTTTCCAAGCATTCAGAAGATATTCAGAAATATAGCTGCATTGGCATGAAGGGGTCCTTGACACTATTTCTCCATGTCAGTTCAGCAGCTGCTTTTAGAAATGACAACAAAGAAGAAGAAACTTCAGGTCGAAATAGTATAAAGTTGTTTGGCCCCAGAATAAACTAATGCATTTAAAGTATACATTTATTTTTAATCTGAGAAGAAAAAAATTGAAATTATTGATACTGATGCAGAGAACACAAATGGAGACAAATGGAGGCAGGCAGGCAGGCGTATAAAAGCAGTAAATAAACATATTTTTCATTGAACAAAATGCTGGGGCAACCACCAGAGAGGCAACCAAACAACAGGCAACCAAATTCCTGGGCAACAAAACAGTAGTGCAACCAAAGACCATTACAACAGAAAAATGTAAAGCAGATTTGTGCGCTATATAGATGGATTTAGGATTTCCACATGAGGTTCATTTGTTGATGTTTACACAAATGATCATGTAGAAGTTTTTTTTTTTGTTTTTTTTTATCAGACAGACTCAGAAAGTGTTAACACTCTAGGGATGTCCTGATCAACAAGTTTTGTCGACAATACCGATCTGGTCATTTAAAAATAAGGATTGATCCCAAGTCTCAATTTGATACTTGCATCATTTGACTTTTTTTTTAATTAAACATGCTACTCACGTTTTTTTTCTAACAAGGGTAAATCTGCCAGATGATGGCAAGCTTTTTTTTTCATTTCTTACATCTTGGAAGCCCTGTGTCAGTTATGATGTGTTGAGAGGGTAAGACAGTGGCTCCAACAACTCCAAAAGGCAACAAAAACCTATTTTTTCACCACAGCAATGAGACAGTCTTTTGGAGAAATGAATTAAGCCATCCATTATGTAATCCTTTGGCTTTTGAAATATAAACATTAACAAAATGAGGCAATGAACAGAGTTTCTGTCACTCATTTAAAAAAAACAACCTGCTGACACAACACACTTGGAGACACCAAAAAGAGTCATTGTTCTGAAGTTTAATATTAGCATGAGCTTATGGTTGGGCAGCCTGTTGTTGCTGCTGTCCAATGGTCCACTGGTGTTCATCAACTTACTGCCGACCAGCAGCCAATTATTTAATTGCTACCCTTTTCTATTTTAAATTACTTCCATCCCGAACATATGCTGGCATCTAATTCATACCATATTATAGTACACTATGGAAAGATAACTTCATTAAGGTGTGATGTATTTATATTGCCCACTGCCATGAAAGGTGGGCCGTCATGTGTAAACATATGTGGGTTAGGGTTAGGGTAGTGTGTCTGTCTGTCTGTAGCTGCCACAGCTAATCAAATTTAACGAACACAAAAAATGGCTATAACTCTGTAAATCTTTACAGATACTTAGGTAAAGTTTGGTGTGGCAGTAGCTGAGAGTCATTCACAACACATACTCTGTGCACTAACAGATTTCATATCTTTGTTTAAAACTTTGGCAAACAAGTCCAAATACATTCCTACAATGAATGCTAGTTTTTATTTTAAAAATATTGGACAGCAGTCTGTGTTCAAAAAATAAACCAGTGTACAGATTGCACACTGATATAGGGACCAACACAGGAGGAGGTCATCAACTTATTTCAGACAAAGTGTTGTTGCAATGAAGTAACCTGTTTGTCTCCATCCTTGTCAGGTGGATGTTGGAGGAAAGACTGACTGGGATCTGGGAGTGGCCAGCCGGTCCGTTAATCGAAAGGGTAAAATCAATGTAAGCCCCGCTCATGGCTACTGGTTCCTAAGTCTGCGGGATCGGACTGACTACGCCTTCCGAACAGATCCCTCAACCAGCCTTACAGTCAACAGCAGACCCTCTCGGATTGGGATCTATGTGGACTGTGATAAAGGCCTGGTGTCATTCTACAATGTGGAGGCCAAACAGCTCATTTTTACATTCACAGATAGTTTTCGAGACACCATCCACCCATTCTTCAGCCCCTGTACTAATAAATCAGGACAGAACGAGGCTCCGTTAACCATTTGCCCAGTTGCAGTGATAGAATGAAATGAGTCATTTACACAAAACATAAAAAGGGTTTCATGTGTGTCATGGATGTAGCTGATCTTAGCTTTACATGGGAATTAGGGTTAACCCCTAACGCTTAACCTTGATCCCTAATCCGTAACCTTATTATGTCAGTAACAGAAAACATTTCTGTTGGAACATTAATAATCATAGGATTTATCTCTATTAAATATTTTAGGATTATTCCAAATTCCATAATGTTCCGTGGACAATTAAACAGTTTGTTGCACAGAAAAAAATTAAAACTCTAAACAGTAGAATTAGACAAGTAGATGTGTGGGAAGGGAGCAGAAAAGGTTTTTATTTTTAATGTTGACTTAACGAGTAATTAGTGAATTTGTCACTAGTGAATATATTACATGTGTGCTGCTGCCATTTTGACAAGGTCTCCCTTGAAAAAGAGATTTTTTGATTTTCGAGATCTACCTGGTTAAAGAAAGGTTAATAAATACATGAATATTTTAGGGGTGTCCTGTTTAATAATTTTTTTGTCTTAGATATCGATCAGAGTAATTTAAAAATAAGACTCAGCTGATACCAATTTTCAATCCAATACTTGCATTTCTTTGCATTTTTTACAATAGAGACTTGCAGATTACAGACCATATTTACATCAAAGTTATTAAAATCAATAACATCTTTTCTTTTATGTCCCAGTAGCTCTACTTTGCAGTAAAGACAATTAGTTGTTTGTATTTCCTAACACAGAATAACATGTCAGGTGACAGTCTGGGAGCCTGCTGCTTGCTGCTGTTGCTATCCATCAGTGTATGGCGTTCCAACAAGCATGGACAGCAGGTCAACAGTGGAGTATAGCAGCTACTCTCATTGATCTGACACGCTTAATATAATTTTAATGTTTCTTTCTTTTAAATCTCCTCCCTCAGCCTGACTCACACACAATTTAAGTGTTAGTTCCACATTGGGACCACTATTTATACATTTGTCAGCTGATGTTTGAGGACAACAGTTGGAGTCTTAATGATTTTGGAGCAGTAGGTCTGGCCTCATATTTAGTCTAAAGTTTTATTTTCTACAAGCATTAATGAGACATGCTCAAGTGATTGTTCTAAAAAGTTTCATGTGCACGGCTCCTAATTCTCAGCTGTAGATTAAGAGCTTTTCAGAGCCTCACTGGTCTCTGCTTTTATGTCTGCTCTGAAATATTTGGAGTATTAAAACTTTCTGGGTGAAATGGATAACACAGATAAACAGGATAAATTTTTGAGAGGGTGGTGTATAGATAAAAAAAATGTTTTGTTTTGATGTGTCTGATTCTCTTTATGCATGTGTACTGGATGATGAGCAACAGTAAATATTAAAATATGCTGTAGGACAACTAAAAACTTGCTTGCTTCCTGTCTCTCCTGTTTAAAAAGACTTCATATTTTTCAAATGTCTTTGCTAATAAATAAATCTTAAACTGAGAGTTAAAAAGATATCTGAGTGTTGTTGTTTTAATCCCATCTGCTGTGTTAGTCTTTAGTTGTTGGGGGTCAGGTTCAGCGAGTACCACAACGAATTCTAGGTGAGTACACTTGTGTAGTAACGTGCATTGTTCGGTTGAGAAACCAGTGACAAACTAGAGAAATTGCATTTTCTACAAAACTGAACTGGGAATGCTGAGTTCTGAATGACTGACAAAATTTGCTGAAGAAGCTAAAATTGAGCTGAAAGCTAAATGTTGCAACTAACTAAAAGTAGCAAAAAGCTAGCTAAGAGCTAACAATAGCAAACACAAGCTGAATGCAATCAAAATCTAAAAGTAGCAAATTGCTAATTACAAAAAAGTAAAATTCTAGCCAGAGGTATTAAGCGGTTAGCTCAGGGGTTGGCAACAAGCGGCTCTTTAGTGCTGCCCTAGTGGCTCCCTGGAGCATTTTTCAAAACTGTTTGAAAATGGAAAAAGATGGGGGTGGGAAATATATTTTTGTTTTAATATAGTTCAACCTGGAGAGACTCACGACAAAGAGAAGCTGCAATTAAATGGTTTCATTTGACATGAATGACATAAGATATTTGGCGCTTGGACCTCGGCGGAAGACGTGAGTGCCGACAATAGCTATGCGCTTCGAGGAGAAGCTCAGGTTGAGCATTAGAGGCGTCTTCCCCGGGCCGGACACTGGTGGTGGAGGTCGAAGAGGGGAAGGAAGCTTGAGGGAGCTGGGAAACTGGAGGTGAAGGGGTGGAGGTGGGCTGAAGATCGGCCGGCGAACGGATGGGGCCATGATGGAAGTCCTTTCAAACGAAGGCTTGCTCGCTGATTGGATACACTGGAGGCGCGGTCTGATGCTGATAGGCTGAAGAGAAGGTGCTCAACGCAGCGATTAGATGCAGGTGGGGCTGAAGCAGGTCTTCCAGTCTGAATTTACACCTAGGCTTCATTTTCTGTAGGAGGACAAACATTCGTAACATTTTCCAATGCTGTAAAAATGTGTAGAATAAATATTAAAGCTGTGTCCGAATTCAGGGTCTGCATCCTTCGAAGGACGGATTTGTCGGCTGATTATGTCATTGCGTAGCAACAAGGCCTGTCCCAATTCGACGTCTCCTTCAAATGCGTCCTTCTTTTCCCCAGATTTAAAGGATGGGTCCGGTGTATCCTTCACGGATCACCATATCCCATAATTCATTGCGGGTCAAAACCGGGCATTCAAGCAAAGTGGCAATGACTGTGGAGAGCGGCAAATTATTTTGCTATATTACACTTTAAATGACACAACATGATTTTTACAACATTTTTACGCGAGAATGTGGCTTTGAAAGTCTCAAATATCATTAATACATCACCTAATTGCAATATTGTTCTGACATTTTCTGACATGTCTGCTCCCGCTGTATTAGCAGCCAGCTCCCCCTGCCAGCTGTCAGCTGGCTGAGCGCTCCAGGTTCGGTATACCGGGGGAGTACGCCTGACTCCTGGCACATTGTTATAAAAACTCCTGCTAGCTTTCCCCAATGAGTGGAAGATAAACACCGATATTACGTAATATCTAGTTGTAAAATGTCTGGTTTACTAAAGTATTTCATTTATTCCTGAGCAAATCGGTTTGATTGATTAAAGTTAAGACTTCAAACATAATAGGTTTATTTAACTGTAATGGCTTATCTGAGATCTGGAGAGTATTATATTTGAAAATGAATAATTTTAAATTTTTAAATGAATGCTCATTATGTGTAAACTTAGTCATTTTGATAATAGGCTAATATAGACACCTAAAGCCTGTGTTGCCTTCATTATAAGCCTTATATAAGCCTTTTAATCTTTTTGTGGCTCCAGACAGATTTGCTTTTTGTTTTTTTTGGTCCAAAATGGCTCTTTCAACATTTTGGGTTGCTGACCCCTGGGTTAGCTAAAATCTAAAAGTATCAAAAGGCTAGATAGATGCAAAAAGTAACTAAAGACTAGATAATAACTAAAAGTAGCTGAAGTTAGCCATATTTATCAGAATACTAGCTTTTAACTAAAATTAGAAATAACAAAATTAGCATTACCAGTAGGAGAACTAGCATTAGCAGTAGGAGTATTAGCAGAAGTATGCCGAAGCATATTTAAAAGAGAATAATGTTTTTGATGGAATTGAGATCTCAGTGTATTTCTATGAGGAAATATTTGCAAATAAAATTAAAAATGCTAAATAGTATAAAAGTTTAAAAAATCAAGTCACAGTATTTATTACCTACACGAGCAGAACATTTTGAAATATGAATGACTTTGTTCCAAGTACGTAGAAGTAGTTAGATGCCAAAAAACAGCATACAGGAAAACAAATGCTATTATGCAAAAGTGTAGAAATTTAATATTAGCCAATGTAGCATTCTTTCATAGTAGCCTGCTTTACATTGTTTTTGAGAAACAACTGTATTATGAGCCTGAAAAACAATATAAAATGGACTTTCATTTGGTTAGCCGTGAGTCTAATGTGGATAAAGACTTATGCCAATTTCTCTATTTTATGTACCCTATGATTAATGTCACCGCTGATGAAGTACTAACTATTGGTAACTATTTGACAGAACTTCATTTCAAAAATGACCTGACTATCCCTTTAAAGATTGTACTTACCATTCCAAACTTACTATTTCAAAATAAATCTCACAGATACTCTTAAAATAGGAAACTGGTTCTAAAATACTTTAGAAATTTAAATGGGTAATCAAACGAAATAAGTTGTTTGTAGGATTTTTACTCTTCAAACATTTTACAACATTTTTGGGGGGCTTTATGCAAGACCTGGTAAATACACCCTGACGTAAAACCTTTGAAATTTATGTAGTTGTACTAATTTTTTTACTGTAATGATAGATTTCTGTTGTCATTGCCAACCACCGCAGGTGGAGAAATGTTTTCGCATGAGCCAGTGTCTTCATGTGTTTGATTGTCTGTGCACTTAGCAAAATATCTTATGAACCAGTGGACAGGTTTGAATGAAACTCTCAGAAAGTAATCACTGGATGTACAACCTCAATTTCAATGAAGTTTGGACTTTGTGTAAAACATAAATAAAAACAGAATACAATGATTACCCACACTCTTTTACTATGAATCCATTCTGTTGGAACACGAGCAGAATGTGGCATGGCCTTGTCTTGCTGAAATAAGCAGCAATGTCCCTGAAAAAGGCAGCAAATGTTGCTTCAAAACCTATATGTACCTTTCAGCATTAATGTTGCCTTCACAGATGTTCCAGTTACTCATGCCATGGGAACTAATACACCCCCATACCATCAGAGATGCTGGCTTTAGAGGTTTGCTCTGATAACAATCTGGACACTTCATTTCCTCTTTGTCCCAGAGGACACAATGTCCATGATTTCTAAAAACAATTTGAAATGTGGACTCATCAAAACACAGGACACTTTTGTTCTTAAACTGTTGGACTATTTGCTTACGCAGTTGTTCACAAAGTGGTGAACATCACCCCATCCTTGTTTGTGAATGGATGAGTCTTCTGTGGATGCTCCCTTTATACCCATTCATGAGACTCACCTGTTTCCAATTAACCTGTTCATCTGTGGAATACTTGAGGTGTTTTTTGAACATCCCTCAACTTTCCAAGTCTTTCATTGCCCCTGTCCCAAATTTTTTTGAATGTGTTGGAGGCATCAAATTCAAAAATGAGTGAATATATGCAAAACACAAAAAAGTTTATCTGTTTGAACATTAAATATCTTGTCTTTGTAGTGTATTCAATTAAATATAGATTGAAAAGTATTTGCAAATCATCTTATTCTGTTTTTATTTATATTTTACACAATGTCCCAACTTCACTGGAATTAGGGTTGTAGATCTACAACTGATTAACTTTTGGAGTCAATCCTGTTTAAGATAGCCTCCACAAGCAATCTTAGCAAACACAAAAATGGCCAAGCTAATTTTACAGATATTGAGGCACAATTTGTGTGGTTGTTGCTAAAAGCAATCACCCTGATATACTATGGCTGCTAACATATCTCACAAGATCTCAATTTTTCATGAGACTCAGCATCTACAAACTTTCATCAAAAAGGCTGTAAAGGAATCTGACATGTAATATTTAAAAAGTGTGTGCAGAATTGCATAAATATGATGAACCATATCATTTGATTGTGTCCACATAAGGGGTTAGCTTTATTTAGAAACACACAAACAGGAAAAAAAATGAAGTACCAAAGGCAACACACAGCTACAGTCAGACAACAAAGTTACTGCACAAGTTAGTACTACAATATTTCCACAAAAACATCTTTATTATGGATCAGATATGTTCAAAGTCACTTAAATCCCCTTTCTTCCCCATTCTGATGCTGATGGATGGCTGCTTTTGTAAGAGTCTTTATTCTGACTTGACTCTTTGTCTGATAGTAGTAGACATTTCTGAGCTGAAATGGTTTTTGAAATTAACAGGATTTTTTTTTTCCAGCTTCCCTCCCACAGACCTAAAACAGGTATGGCTGTGGATCAGTGGTTAGAGTATTAGTCCTCCAATGAGAGAGTTGGAGGTTTGATTCCTGGCAGCAGTGACATGTGAAAGTGTCCCTGGGCAAGACACTGAACCCCTCACTGCCTCTGATGTGTGAATGGAATTTAAATCACTGATTAGACTCTATGGAATGATTTATTCAGATTAACTTTGTAAAGACGTAGTAGAGTGCTGCGTGGATGGGTAAATGAGGGCACAGATTGTGTTGTAAAACACTTTGAATAGCCTGGTTGGCTAAAAAGGTGCTATATAAGTACAGTCCATTTATTATTTAGATACATGTTAAGTAACTCGAAATTGTCCCTAGGTATCATTGAAAGTGTGAATAGTTATTTGTCTCTATGTGGCCCTGTGATGGACTTGTGTACCCTGCCTCTCACACAGTAACTGCTGGAGATAGACATTAGCTCCCCATGACCCAAAAAGGAGAAGTAGGAAAATAAAATGGATGGATGATGATTGAGCTCTCAGAAGTAGTGATGGCAAAAATGGTCTAAATTAGTGGATTAAATTCAGAATACTGTTCTTCAATGTAAAATTGAGTAAGCATTTAATATCCCATCATCTACAGTTCATAATATCATCAAAAGATTTCAAGAATCTAGAGAAATCTGACAAGGCAAATGGCGCAAGATGGTGCCACTGTGTCGTAAGTCGTCTACCGCTTTCCATTATTCTTCTGTTTCTGCTGTTGTTCCTGTGCATCTTGCATGATGTTAACTCATTACTGGCCTACAAACGTCAATCCCTTCTGGAACTTTGTCTATCTTCTATAAAATTTCTTCACTGCCATAAAGAAAGGCATGATTTTTTACGTCCACTCTTGGTGGAAGTACCAGCTTACCACCACACCCACCTCCCTGGAGAAGGCGCCAAAGATGATGTGGAAAGTGCGGCGGGCGGCTGGTGAAACTGAGGTCCAGTTTAGCCCAGTCTCCTGGGTCTTTCCTGAAACAGTTTGGATCAGTTCCTAATCTCTGAGTATCTATGCGTTCCTTGGAGCCCATTGATTCTTGGGTGGTACTTGTTGTCGGGTCAGGTGTTTTTTCCCCGACATCCCACCCCTCTTCATCTGTGCTGGCGAGGTGCCAACCTTGGGAATTTGCGGCAGCTCTCTCGGACATCACCTGCTTCTCTCACTAGGGCCACTTTGGATCCGGTACTTATCAGGATAGGTCTGGTCAACGTAAGATCTGTGGTGAACAAAACTTTCATCCTTAAGAATTTTTTTCACATCCAATGATTTGGACTTCCTCTGTGTGATTGAAACATGAATTCAGTGTTTTTTCAAAACTACTACCCCACTGCTACTCATATATAAATACCCCAAGGTCCTTGAGTCATGGAGGAGGTTTGGCAACCATTTATAAATCAAGTTTTGACTGTAAGCAGCTGTCCCTCCCGACTGTTTTCTCCAGCTTTGAACTGAGCCTTTTAAATTGGGTCACTTTCCTCCATTGCTAGGCGTGGTCATCCATCGCCCTCCAAAGTACAAAATAGATTTTCTAAGGGATTTTTATGACTTTTTGAGTGAAATTACTCCAAAATATGAGCAAGTTTTAATTGTTGGGGATTCTAATATTCATATGTGTTGCTCTGGGAAGCCTTTAGTGAAGGACTTCTTAGATTTATTGGACGCCTTTGGCCTTGTTCAGTCTGTGGATGGCCCAACCCATGAACGTATGCACACACTGGACTTGGTATAATCATATGGATTATCAATTCAAAATGTGGAAATTTGTGATGTAGTGTTTTAAGACCACATGTCTGCTTTATTTGATTTTATTCCTTTTATTCAATTATTCAATTTATTTCATTAAATCCCACGCTCCTGCTAGGAGCTGTTATGTTTTTAACCCTTCTACCACAGCTCATTCCTCTGCTATTTTTTAATCATTTAAACTTGCAGCCCTCTTTGTCTTCCAGCACTGAGGAGCTCGCCTTATATTTTAACTCTTTGTGCCATACTGTTCTGAATTCTGTGGCATCAATTGAAACCAGGCGATCGAAGCTCAGATAAGACCCTTGGTCAGGTGACCAGTCTGCACAATTGAACGGGAGTGCAGGAGAAATGAGCGAAAGTGGAAAAAGGACTGCTTTTGTTGGGTTTCACACACAGGGAATTCTGGAGTAGTCATAGAAAAACTGACTTGACATGGTGAACATGGGGCTGCATGCCTTAGGAGTAGATCAGGGAATCATCAAGACAGACACACAAATTTATTTATTATAAAGTCCATTGAGGAAGATGCAAGAGGAAGAGTTGAGACAGGCAAAAAAACAGGTCACTTGGCATGAAAACATAGGCTTTGATCAGAGAAAGTGAGGCAAATGTCAGTTGAGAATCAGGTTCTTGGTCAAAACTTGGTACATGGACATGAGCTTGGGAGAAATGATAGATAGCTAAAGACAATCTGGCAGAGCACATGACACAAAGGGGAGTATTTAAAGCTGAGCCTTCATGTAAAGGCAATCAGCTAATTAACTGCAGAGCTGCAGGAGATTGCGGAAAACAAGACCATGACATATTCAAAGTTTCTGAGATTTGCAAATCATTACATTTTGCTTGTATTTACATTTTACACAATATACCAACTTTTTCTGAAATGTGGTTGTGTGTAAAGTCAACAGTTTTTATTTTTTGGCACTAGGGATGTGCCATATTGTCTCGTTTACGGTAATACCGGTAGATTTTTTGACACTGGTGAAAAAATTAATATTGCGATATATGATGCCATAATTTAACAGAGCCTGACCTGTGCAGCGCGAGGCGCTATGTGATCCACACTTCTTACCAGTTGGTGGCAGTAATGCTTCCTATAGTTGCCAACTGCCATTAAAACAAAGAAGAAGAAGAAGAAGTGTGAGGTCAATGACTTATATGGATAGACATGACATCATGTGACTTTGGATGAGCTAAAAACGCCGCCATCTTACGATAGTAATACAGCTCCGCTTTTGCGCTTATCTATACAGGAATGTCTTCTTTTTATGCTGCATTTTTCTGCACAAATCTTCACGGAAAATGTCCGGACAGCGTTACATTTAATCGGTAAGTGTTTTTCTTTTAATAACAAGG